>NC_135569.1:3194039-3199039 GCF_964340395.1 Glandiceps talaboti
CAACACATAAATAACGTCAATTACACATTTGGAGTATTAAAACAGTATGCTAACATAAATACGTTTCATTAACTTGTAACAATTATCAAAACCATATGTTTATCCCTGCATACTCATTTGTAGATATTTACCCATGGACACTGTTTTAACGTAGCTAGAATCAGTCGCCATGGATACTATTTTAACTTAGCTAGAATCAGTCATCGTGGACACTATCTTAACCTAGCTAGAATCAGTCACCATGGACACTGTCTTAACCTAGCTAGAATCAGTCACCATGGACACTGTCTTAACCTAGCTAGAATCAGTCACCATGGACACTGTCTTAACCTAGCTAGAATCAGTCACCATGGACACTACTTTAACCTAGCTAGAATCAGTCACCATGGACACTGTCTTAACCTAGCTAGAATCATTCACCATGGACACTGTCTTAACCTAGCTAGAATCATTCACCATGGACACTGTCTTAACCTAGTTAGAATCAGTCACCATGGACACTGTCTTAACCTAGCTAGAATCAGTCACCATGGACACTGTCTTAACCTAGCTAGAATCAGTCACCATGGACACTGTCTTAACCTAGCTAGAATCAGTCACCATGGACACTGTCTTAACCTAGCTAGAATCAGTCACCATGGACACTGATTAACCTAGCTAGAATCAGTCACCATGGACACTGTCTTAACCTAGCTAGAATTAGTCACCATGGACACTGTCTTAACCTAGCTAGAATCAGTCACCATGGACACTGTCTTAACCTAGCTAGAATCATTCACCATGGACACTGTCTTAACCTAGCTAGAATCAGTCACCATGGACACTGTCTTAACCTAGCTAGAATCAGTCACCATGGACACTGCCTTAACCTAGCTAGAATTAGTCACCATGGACACTGTCTTAACCTAGCTAGAATCAGTCACCATGGACACTGATTAACCTAGCTAGAATCAGTCACCATGGACACTGTCTTAACCTAGCTAGAATTAGTCACCATGGACACTGTCTTAACCTAGCTAGAATCAGTCACCATGGACACTGTCTTAACCTAGCTAGAATCAGTCACCATGGACACTGATTAACCTAGCTAGAATCAGTCACCATGGACACTGTCTTAACCTAGCTAGAATCAGTCACCATGGACACTGATTAACCTAGCTAGAATCAGTCACCATGGACACTGTCTTAACCTAGCTAGAATCATTCATCATGGACACTGTCTTAACCTAGCTAGAATCAGTCACCATGGACACTGTCTTAACCTAGCTAGAATTAGTCACCATGGACACTGTCTTAACCTAGCTAGAATCAGTCACCATGGACACTGTCTTAACCTAGCTAGAATCAGTCACCATGGACACTGTCTTAACCTAGCTAGAATCAGTCACCATGGACACTGTCTTAACCTAGCTAGAATCAGTCACCATGGACACTGTCTTAACCTAGCTAGAATCAGTCACCATGGACACTGTCTTAACCTAGCTAGAATCAGTCACCATGGACACTGTCTTAACCTAGCTAGAATCAGTCACCATGGACACTGTCTTAACCTAGCTAGAATCAGTCACAATGCACACTGTCTTAGCCTAGCTAGAATCAGTCACCATGGATACTGTCTTAACCTAGCTAGAATCAGTCACCATGGACACTGTCTTAACCTAGCTAGAATCAGTCACCATGGACACTGTCTTAACCTAGCTAGAATCAGTCACCATGGACACTGTCTTAACCTAGCTAGAATTAGTCACCATGGACACTGTCTTAACCTAGCTAGAATCAGTCAACATGGACACTGTCTTAACCTAGCTAGAATCAGTCACCATGGACACTGTCTTAACCTAGCTAGAATCAGTCACCATGGACACTGTCTTAACCTAGCTAGAATCAGTCACCATGGACACTGTCTTAACCTAGCTAGAATTAGTCACCATGGACACTGTCTTAACCTAGCTAGAATCAGTCACCATGGACACTGTCTTAACCTAGCTAGAATTAGTTGTCGTTTATAATGTTTGACCCTAAATAGAATCAGTCATCATGTTTTGTATATAACCATCGATTCTTTGTATCCGGATACTTGAATGTGATGAACGATCACTTCCGTATCGTCTATCTTGGCAGCGTCAGGAACACCGTTATCACTTCAATGACACGGCCATAGTAAGCTGACAGAGATACACACGCACAGTACTAATACAATCTATATGTAAGTGGCATCAGCGTGAAATTTATGCGATTGGTACGAAATATTTTCACCCGACCTTGTTGAAAGTGTTATCGGTATTGGAGCACATTCCCTGGGGTTGTACATTCCGATTTATGGACTGGGTCAATATGAAATACGATATACGTAATAGGTAATAGATAATAAATGTGATATACAGGCACAGATGATCGATATACGCTGTTGTTTTTTATCCCATCATCATACATTTCATCGAGACATCTGCCTTTACTGTGAGCTGGTAAGACCAAGATTTGAATCACCTGAAAGGAAGCGTACTCTTATTGACATTAAGAATGCTCTTTGAATTAATGAACAGTTATATATTTCAACAAAGAGATTAATTTCCTCTTTACGGTGTTTTTTATTGTTGGTCTGTTCTCTGGGGGTTTAAATTAAATTTCTTTCCATGAAATGACAGCTATGTATATTCAGTACTAATATAGTCGAATTCCTCGCAAAAGGTCGCCAAGAATGTGTTCTGCTGTTTCGCCATATACCAATCTGGTAGCTCGTGTGAATTATTGTGGAATCATGATTGTCTTGTTATTACATTGCGTTTAATGAAAGAATGAAACATTTACCAAACACGATAATTTGAGTGTTACAGTTGGTCTTCTTATTGTAAAGTACTGTTGCCCTGGCAACACCTCATAACTCAGGCCTACTTTTACAAGGCGTTCAGGATCATCACTTTCACGTTGCGATGACAATGTTTAATATATTACAATGAGATAATATAATATGTTTTCTCTACATGACATATTAGATGAAATAATATTCTATTTCTCCACTTAAAAAAGAGTGGTATCCGCTCATAAAAAAATGTCACACAGAGTGAATAATCAACCTGATGCCATGGGTCAGCTCTCGTCATTCCTTGACAATATTAGTGTGGTTCAAATGTAAACACAAAACGGTTTACACACATGTAGTCCACATTGAAAGGCAGGCTGACTTGAGATCAAATTTCCCTAAACAAGTACTTGACTTCTAAAATAAACCGGATATGACGTGGACAATGGGTTTGATAGAATGTATTTATAATGACTAGTAACAACTACTGGCTGTGAATACGTATTGATGATGACGGACAGAATCGGTGAAAATAGGTCACTCTACTAAGGTGAAAATGTGAAAATGTTTAGAAATTACACAACGTACAAATAGGTATTATTAATATATGTAGCCAGACATATGGATGTGTACATGTCGTAAAGTTTGTGGTAATTATATCTTTACAATTATATATAATACGGGTTCAATTTGTGTTAATAACGTACATACACACAATGGGGCTAAACTTGTACTGCGTATCACTTTCATGAAATTCCAATCTCATACATTAAATTTCGTCCCCGTAACTTATATTTCATCATCTATAAGAAAAAATGCTGTCAACGTTTATGACTGACAGGAATCCAACGAATAGTAATTGAAAGAGAACTGATGCTTTGCTAAACACGCACAAGAATTAGATATAGCTGGATGAGTCACTCGTTGTCATATAAGGTAGAAGCCGGTTGTAATGCTCTCAAATTCCTTAATGAAAGATGAGTCTAACAGAAGTAGATCCGTGACCAATGCATGCCAACGTAATGGTCTCAATGTTATCCAACTGATGTTGTTACAGTATCTTGAATCAGTATACGTCAGTATGAAGTATTGTGTTTTACTTTGGTCAAAAGCAGACAAAATCCACAAATATGAAAATGTTTACCATATGTGAAATAGCTCGCACCAAATGAGCAAGTTAGAAGCAAAGGTGTGTGTGTGTGTGTGTGTGTGTGTGTGTGTGTGTGTGTGTGTGTGTGTATGTGTATGTATGTATGTATGTATGTATGTATGTATGTATGTATGTATGTATGTATGTATGTATGTATGTATGTGTGCATGTATGCATGTATGCATGCATGTACGTCTTCCGTCCAAAAAAGTGGGTTATTATTAAGGGTATGTAGAAAATGTATGTAGACAGAGAGAAACATAAACTAGGTTTTTAATTAGAGTAGGTACTTATATTTCTATAGTAACCATTCAAATTACAACATAATTGCATTGTGAGTTATGTTGAATAGTTGATAGTGTCAGCTCTTAAATGGGGGAATAAAGTATAAAAAACGGCATTAATTATACATTTCCTTAATGTTTTTCAATAAACAATTGCACATTTTAATGTGTGAAATACGATGTTACTGCATTATATACTATCAACAACCTAACCTTTGAATGAATGAATGAATGAATGAATGAATGAATCTTTATTTCACCAAAGATAAACAATAACGAAAGAAAAGACAAAAGTGTGAATACAACAAAATGCTAAAATAAAATATATCAACCCTGATGGGGACCATGGAAATAGGTAAGCATACCTAGTCGTGTCCATGATTCAACATACTACTTAAATTATAATACTTGATACGAGAAATAGTTAAATACAATGTAACTACTAAAAACTACTATTTACAAGAAATGAGAAAATGAATACAAAGTGACTAGAGGGCTAATTGGAAAATGTGGATAAGTCTTAGTACAAAGGAACGTTTGGCAAGTTACAAAAAAAAAGAAAAGAAACAAAAAATGGTAAATATGTCAAACTGAAAACACGAAATGGTTTTGATACTTTGTCTGCAACTTATTCCAAATTTTAAAGTGTTGGTAATCAGTTCAAGTGTCATTCCTACGCAAAGTAATATAACAATGAGATAGTTGACATCATTTACATATCAAGGAATAGTCAGACACAATGACTGTACTATCTAATTCTCTTAGA
>NC_135569.1:3204039-3224039 GCF_964340395.1 Glandiceps talaboti
CAAATACAGCTCAATGCGGTATCCATCCCCAGTGTATTGTGTCACACAGGTAGTTTCCGTTAGATGATGAACCGTCAAACATCCGCTTCTTTTTTTCTCATATAGATTCCTCGTTTTCCTTGAGCGGAAAGATTACCCTTTAGTGTTACAATGCACCATCTGAGGATAATTTCACCTCAGTCAGAAAGAAGTTGAAAAGCAGTATGTTTTTTTTTGTTCCCTAAGGGTCGTCGCCATTAACAAGCACCTTAAATGTCAAATGACGGTGCGACATGGGACGATATCAATGTTCCTACATACCACTTGGCAATACGTCTGGTTTAGTTAAAATATGTTATCATTGTTTACAGATGAAATAGTTTCAGCTAACATATGACATGTACTGACATTTAGTTTACCAACCAGGAGGGGTTTAAAAAGTCTGACATTAACTATGATTTGAAGCGAACTAGACGAGCGTAAAATGAGCGAATCCTTTTAGCCGAATTTTCACGCTAAGTTAACGTCGCGATAAATGAAGTTGCTGTCCTTGTTCTGGGCCTACTATCTGATAGACATGCCATCTCTAGAGACTTCTCATTCTATGGCTATCGCTTCCTCGTGTTCTTATCCACTAGATTATTTCAGTGTAACAGTCTCTAGGGTAAGCTGACTTATTTTGTCAGGTAGTGGATGTCGGTTCTTTGTTCGGAGATCACCTGTACATGTATACACCTTTCAGCTTTATGTAATACAGATTATGAAAAGTCCACGAGATGGCTGTAGCAGTTTTAACAAATTCAAGCTTTTTATTCTAGGATCGATCATCATTCGACTCGTTATCTTATTGCAAAGGTCATGCCGGTCATTTGCTATACGCGATCATGTACAGTTTTCCATGCATGCTAAGGTCAAAAGCGTAACTAAAATATGGTTGACGTCACAACAGAAATGATTGGAAATATTGCAATATTATTGAATATTTCCACGTGTGTTATGCTATCAGTAATAAATCTTCGTAGAAGGTTGAATCCCTCAAATACTTCACTTCTATGTTACTGAATGGTGGTAGAATTTAAAAGAAATTGGTAGTAACATATGAATACTTATAAGTGTCAATGCCAAATGGCTTGGTTTGGATAACTGACCTGAAGTTAAACGTCAAGGTCAAATGCCAAGGCTTTAAAAGCAAGATTATACCTGATAATTTGGGATAGGTGTTTTTATGCACTAAATAGCTTTAGTATACGCCTCATATATTCGCACATCGCGCGTTACATTGTTTTCAAAAGGAAAAGTGCTGATGAGGTAAGCAGTCCGTATATTGCGGTACTGACCGAAATCAACCAGGAAATAATAATGACTATATAATCTCGACGGTCAAATGTACGTTTTAGTCTAGTCAAAACCACTATTTCTCGTGCTGATTCGATATGGCTTATGATTAAGTTGAAGGGTCTCGAACTGAGCAGTTGTCTTCGTTTATCGACACTAAGCAACAGTCAAAGGTCACAGTTGAGGGTGACATATTACTATGATGGTTATTGCTTTAGCGATGATTGATGAGAGTGATGACACGTAAACTGCTATCAAAGACAACAATGGACGAATCTGTGTATCTTGATCTTTCCATGTACTGTGAAGTGATGACGATGTAGGCTGTTTTGTAGTGTGAATGCAAAGATACTGGGCTAGGGGCGCACAAAAAACACATATTGGCTACTTACATAGAGTATAGAAGGTTAACGATGTAAAGTTCGCTTAGCTATAAACATTTGGTCTCCATACTACCATTTCTTAATTAAATTGTGAAACAATATGTTAGAGTAATCAAGTGCCTACTATTTTACAAATATGCACTAATTCCGACACGTGCTTTATTCTGCCGAAATTGTATGAAAATATTGCACCGCCTTTCACGGAATGAACACCACCCGTCCCCATCCTCCGTAATTACATTTCCACATTTTGAAAAAGGCTATGTATTCATCGATGTCTGTACACCTGTACAAATAAAATCTACGCCATATTGATATTTTCTGTCACAATATAAACTAAATGAAGAACATACATTCATTGCAAGCCCCGGGCTTTGACACGGTTTGAAGATTGTAGACAAACGAACTCATTACTTAGAACTTAGAAGACGTCGTCTTCAAGCAATGGCTTTCAGGGGTCAGATAATTCTGAAATTTCAAAAATCTGCTGCACTAAAGTTAAAATTGCGTGTATGCTTTCAAGGGTCAACAACTAACAGTACTTTTGATACGGTAGGATAAGTAATTGTTTATGCACGCATAAGGTAAGTAGTTAAACAGCTTAAAATGCAGGGAATGTAAAATACATAGAACATCATTTGTTTGGAAATATAAAAACGTGCATTACACACACACACACACACACACACACACACACAGATATATATATATATATATATATATATATATATATATATATATATATATATATATATATATATATATATACATGTACATCAACATCTCCTGACGAGTGATTTACTCACGAAACAGGCTTGTAGAGACGAAAAACCCGACATGATTTTCTTCTACCCTCAACATATACATATATACATATATATATACATATACATATACACACATTCACACAATCATGTATATATATATATATATATATATATATATATATATATATATATATATATATATATATATATATATATATATATATATATATATATATATATATATATATTGTTTCCCATTTCATTCCGTTTCAGTAAAATTTTAGACCGCTCGGCGACAGGGCTTACACCTAGGGCTCTTTTTGAATACTCTAAGTAAATTAACGAAGTATACAAATCACGTAATTTGGTGTCTGTTTTCCGTCTTAGCACTCATAGAACTAAATGAACAAAGTTGCAGTAAATATTATGCTATGTTTAGACATTAATGACGTGTTGTCATTTTCATTTTATTCCTTTATCGATTAACTAAGAGTAAACATTCTTGACATGGTAATGTCTAGCATACCGGGTAAACTCTACAAGGTTACAGACATAACGAAAGAGAATAGTTGAAACCATTATATCAAGTCTATTGGGTTACTCTACAAGTAACCTAGAATAGTTAGGAAAAAATACCACATCTAAATATAATGACCGCGAATGATTTTAAAAACAAAATATCCCGTCTAATTATTGGATTACTTTACATAATATCCTAGAATATCTAGAAACAAAACATCTCATCTAAGTAGTGCACACCAGTGTCGCCACTGAGTGACTGCTGGTCACTTAATTAAAACATATCAAACTATATGGATATGAAGACTGTAATTGATATCAATTCTATGTCGGTTTCAAACAGGGTTGGCATAATTACAACGATCTTTTCCTTGACTTTTGAACTTCACAACGATACCACAATGTTAGTCTGTGTCTTTTCCTGTCAACCAGAGATGTGTAACGTTGATCTTTACTAGGCTGTCAACTCGATCCGTTTTACAGATTGTCTAGCTATAACAGAGCGAGTTACCTTGTTTGGTGGGTCTATAGAAGCATTGTGTGTAGACAATATTACCCAAACGAACGTACAACGAAATAGCCACTAATATGAACCCAATGGACTTCTGAACAATCTGGGTGAACAATGCAAAACCTATCACAAGAAATTACAGAAATAATTTGATTCACCATACCATCTCTGTCTAGCTTTTTTCCCTCTCTAATCTAACATACCTCCTGAAGAAAAGTCACGAGCGTGACAAGCTGTATGCCATTAGTTACTAAGACGAGGACAGCGGGGACAAGCTTACAGTTCCCTTCTGAAATATTGCAGTAATCTCCTGTAAACTTCGGACTAAATTAATCTTTTAAGAAACCTGTGTCTACTATACTGCCTTATCCAATATTATGTTCCATTTCCCAACGTTGTCCTCCAGCTTAGGCGCATACTCTATCGTATGTCATTACAAACTCGTACTACCCTACTCTGCCAATGTTTTCTTCTCTGTTACACTTCCCTATTCCATTCAACATCACTTCTGCCTACTTCCTATTCACCACTACACTTCTGTATACTCGAATTGTCTACTCTAAATTTGTCTTCTCTCAACACACCCCTACAAAACTCCCTGAAACCTCCTTCTATTCAGTTCACTTCATGTTGTTCTACTCTGCGTTTCGTACAACGCCTAACTTATTCCCATATTCGGTTTATTTTACTGAAGTTTATGAAGATTTTTAACCTAGATCATTCTTTGCTGATCAATTCTACTCTAAATTGCTCTCTACACTACTGTGTTCTAAATCGTATTGTATTGTATTGTATTGTATTGTATTGTATTGTATTGTATTGTATTGTATTGTAGACTGCTCTACCCTAATCTACTCTAGTCTGGGTACACCCTAGTCTATACACTATACTCTCAGTTCTATTAAACTCCATCCTCTCTATATTACCTCCTCTCCACTAAATTACGGTACTGTACTGTACTGTACTGTACTGTACTGCGCCAAACCGTGCTGAATGGTACTCTACTGTATGACACTCTACATATATGCTACTATATTGTACTCTAATAGACTCTACTCGACTCGACTCTACTCTACACTAACCTAACCTACCCTACCCTACCCTGCAGATATACTACTATATTGTACTTTAATAGACTCTACTCTACTCTACTCTACTCTACTCTACTCTACTCTACTCTACTCTACTCTACTCTACTCTACTCTACTCTACTATAGTCTAAGTTGAACTGTGAATATAAGTCATCAACCTGAAATGTGTTTGAAAAACTGTTATAGAATAGCACGACTTCAATCATGGACAAAAGCTACATTTCAATCAGCAAAAATTGAATGTCTCCGAAGTTATTGAACTTTTAATACACCCAATAAACAATCACATCCTCAATTCAAATAAATTATTCCTTTTAACCCCATAGTTTTTCTGGTGACAAAGAAAACATTTCATTCCATTGCTGTACATGGTATGTCTATAAATTGAATTATCCTAAGATATAGCTTCATTGTGATCAACACTACTTTAAAATAACATTTGCTTTGGTGTGTATTTTAGGTTCATGATGGCGATTAATGCACCATTTTTTGCAGATCTGAAAACAGGTGAACATGATTGAGTTGGTGCGCTTTGTGATTATTCCATCTAGGGATATCATGGAACATTTAACAAGCAAAAATCAATAAGCACTCATATCGAACTCCTTGGAAATAGTGTATATTGAATAGAACTACGAGTCTCACTTCGGATTTCAATGTAGGTAGGGCAGGAAATGTGTTCCTATAATGTTTACTGTTGTACTAAGTAGTGTAAAATTGAATTGTCTACATTCGTTGCATCGAAGACCGGTTTGAATGTTTTACTGTAACCGAATACCTACGTTTATAGAAGAAATAAGCTCGATCAATATATTTGACATTGCTTACCGTGTAAGTTTGCATATACATGGTTTATAAGCACATGAGCATTGAGAGTACGATTACAAAATAACTTTACCACACGGGTTTCTCTTTTTTCGTAATACATGTCTCCACTGGGTAAATAAAAGAAAATCGATTTTCACCAAAAGCGTTGCTCTTGCTTTAATATTTACATTTTCTGATGTAAAGTATACCCTCGTTACGCAAAGTATTTGAAATAGAGACTTATGTTCTAGTTATTTCTAAATTTAACTTTGGGGACTGGAAATATTGCTGGACGTGCATCGTCTTTTTATGGTAACATGACAGACAGAAATAAAATAGACTACCCGAGTTACAATCGAACCACCTAGGTTACAAAGAAAAGCCAGTATATTCGTAAGATTGTTGATCACGTCGTTGATTTGACTGGTTACTAACACGGATTGGTATAATTTCAATTTATAGAGGTGATTTCATAAAATTGAGACAAAATTAAATAAGACGAAGAATAATTTGATATTTTTTGAAGAGCAAGACAGCCTTGAGAAACAAGTTAAACCACAACGTATAAAATGGAAGTTGTATGTACTTCGTCCCTATGTTATTACCATTTCAAGATCATAATAGATTGTACGTTATTTTAAGGCTTTGGCGTTTCATGACTTAAACCATAAAAAAAACCAAGGCAGTGTTACTTCAAACAACATGTCATTGACATTTACAGGCGTTTTGAACAAAATGAAAACAGTCACATGTATAACGTAAGTTCGTAACAGATAAACTTTTGTCCAATCTAGTTTGTGAGCTCGTCTCTTAGAGTTGTAATACGAAACCATGGGTTAATCAAAAGTAGTCAATTACTCATGATACAGTATCTCCAGTCAAGTATGGAAAACAATAAATTTTAACACAATTAATAAGTCCTGACAAATGGGTTTCATTTTCAATTTTCTTTGTGACATTTACTATCAAACATAACACCTTTATCGTTCCCATGTGTTATATATTATGTATCCTGCAAATACATTTTCTAAGGTACATTTGTTTACTCACTGATAACAACGCGTATACAGGTGTGTGTGTGTGTGTGTGTGTGTGTGTGTGTGTGTGTGTGTGTGTATGTATGTATGTATGTATGTATGTATGTATGTATGTATGTGTGTATGCATGCATGCATGCATGCATGCATGTTTGTATATGTATGTCTGTCTGTCTGTCTGTCTGTCTGTCTGTCTGTCTGTCTGCCTGCCTGCCTGCATGTCTATGAATGAATGAATGAATGAATGTATGTATGTATGTATGTATGTATGTATGTATGTATGTATGTATGTATGTATGTATGTATGTATGTATATGTCTGTCTGTCTGTCTGTCTGTCTGTCTGTCTCTCTGTCTCTCTGTCTCTCTGTCTGTCTCTCTGTCTGTCTCTCTGTGAATGTATGTCTTTAACAGAAGTATCATTATGTATGACTTCATTTTTTTACACTCCACATACTTGTTTAGTACTGTACGTGTAAAACCACACCCTATAGTATTGTTATCTGTGGCTATTGATATATGAATATCTACACATCAAAAGTTAGTAATAACAACTCTGTCATGGCAACTGAACCGTCATTTTCCACAAAAGAGTATTCCCTAAATAGATACACAGGTATTAAGTAAATCATTATGAATACAATATCTGAATTAGTAAATATTTCCCTATAGGTAATGTTACTGTAAATATGTAGTAGTTTAATATAACACACAATACAAGATAGAAACTACACAGTAGATGTGACCATTTAATATATAAGAAATCCCAGTTTTTAAAACTGGGACTTCTTATATTCAACTGAATAAACCTGATGAGTAAACCCAAACCGAATAAAACGAGATTATTGTTAATTAGGATCGGAAATTAAAAGGAAACCCCCTATTTCATTGGATATGGGCCACACACATCGTACATATACACAATAGCATGGCCACATACTACGATATTCCTTTGTTATTATTGCATATATACACACATATAATGTTAAAGCTTTGTAAGATAACAACAACTTGAAAATGTATATCTTCAGTTTGTACCCACTGACTCCGTTAATAACTTGTCAAATGGAGTTAACTTTCCCAATAACATGAACGAGTCTGGTGTCACTGAACCGTCGTTATATACTACCTAGATTATATTTGTTGCAGAAAAGATTATGTGACACAAATTCTGATATTCTAGTTATGTCAGCAATACGACAGACACCGTACCACCTATAAAGTATTCATACTATTACTATATAGCTTTGGTATCTAGAAAAGTCGTACCTCATCAATAAAAGACAAAATGAACTGTGTCAGTGAATTATTAATTTCTTTCTGATATTTGTAATGGATCTTCTGCTGAATTATCGAAATTTAATATCACTGATAATTCTACGGATTAAATGGTTTATAACATACAATGGTTTCAATATAAACTGTATGCTGTATTATATCAATACACGGCATACACATTATGTGGACTATACAAGTACATGGTACGCACAGCAATGCAATGACAATCATCCACAAAGACAACGTTGATTGACGTGAGGCTAAACATTTCATCTAACAGTACTGTCAATAAAACTATTATTCGGAAGAAAATAATCTTATTTATTGTTTGATTTTCTCGGTGTGACTTTTGTCGAGAAAGAGCCTTTCATTATTTTTGTTTTATTTTATCTTTGCATTCGATTTATTTTGATGATGTTGGAACTTTATACGTACATGTCAACGAACTTACGGTCAAGTTATTACTACGCGGTTCAATACAGCGCGGAGTGGATATATGGTTCGAGTGTTTTGGATGAATATCAAAAATAAATACACACCATGTTCCAAGACTATGTATAACAGACTGAGCTATGAGCATTACGAGCTGGTATTTCTTGTACCTTTATGCGTAGAGCGACTGTTGATGTCCTCGTGGGAACCATTAGTATACGGATGGCAGACACCATACAATGGCACAAGCCCTTAGTGAACAATTTGACATTCTATCCCCTTCATACCTCGGTCTTTGTACATGTGTTCTGAATTAGGTTCATTTGATGGGATTGGAGGAAATTAAACAATATTACTACAAATCTCTCGTGACCTGGGTTTTGACGTCATCATTACCAAATGGTCTTGTCGGTTGAAGTCAAAAAACGTTTACGGATTCATTTCTCCTACTTAGACGTTTATTCTCCCGGGATTAGGATTCACGTTGTAAAGAGACGTTCTTAGTATGTAGTTTTCCTGCTTTTTCGGATAATAGTGCCACATTACTGTGCAGAAATCAACACAATTATCGGCGGTATTGGTGAAATGCTACGTGCTTGGAATACCTAATGAGAAATCAGTTTACACGATGTTAAATTGATCGTGATGTTATTTACCCATTCCCACAGTTGCCATAAATAAATCCTTTTTTCTAAAATATGAGTGTAAAGTGCATATGGAAGTTTTTCATTATTGTCAGATTTTTTATGTATCTTGGCAGCCTTGCATGGATAGAATCAGTCGACATTCGAACTTCCTGACCCGGAGGATTTGTTGTGAAATATTTACATCTGCCTTTAGAAAATCCATGAGTTCAACAGGGGAAAGCACACTCATGAATCATAAAACTTTTCTCGAAAGGTTGAATATCCTTGAGGAAAGGAGGCATCTAGCATGATGCAGATATTTGGAAAAGATCCTTAGGATGTGAATTGGCATATAGGAGATGATGTTAAGGTGGCTATGCAACGTTGTATGCTACGAACAACGATTTTAATTGAATGCAGTGCCCTGCATTCATTACTCTCCTACAAGCCTAACTTCGGTTATGTCACTTTATTTCATTGTTATTGCTGATTTTAGTGCTACTCTTAAACTTGTACTAGCTCTATATGCGGTACTCTTGTCCATAATAATATGGTATTACAATTAAGTAGTTAGACCTAATAAAACAGTTTTTGCACTAGCTGTATATGCGGTACTCCTGTCCATAAGGTAACTAACAATAAATTCACTTAAAATGTTAAAGCCCCGGTCAAATAATTAGACATTTTACATATCAGTAAGAGCGCTGTTTTATCTTAGAAATTAGAGAGATTCAGACGAAAGCCACGTAGTCGCTTCAAACTAGATTCCAAAAAAGTAATTTTACACTCTAATAACTATTCTTAATGGACAATTTTTATTCTAACAAGGCTAGGTTAATTATAAAGGTGGTTTTCTTTATGTTTATCTTTTTCATGATCCTATCGACCCGTTGTATTTATGGAATCTGGCCAAAACTATTTTAAAATGACACACTGTATAGTCGGATCAGCAAAAGACACAGCATCACTAATACTAATGTGGAAACACCACAATTACTTTGTCCTTGTTTCTATATAATTATTTTAACCGACCTACTGACTCGTGATCCTTAAGGCGTTGAGATACGAAACTTAGTAAAAGGGTCACTAATCCCCACATGAAAAGGCAGACGTCTTTGAAGCATATCTCCAACCCCTAAATTCCACGATACTTCAATAGATCTATAGAGCGAAGGTGATTCGTGATTAGCAGCTTTCTGATTTCACCAAACACGGGTCGACAAGTTTTGCTTTAAGGGTTCACATGAGATTTAATAAAAGAATCAATTTTGCTACAGTTTACACGTACTGTTCTACTGTGGGATCTGTTGGGATGGCGGTAAACCACACTCAGAAGGGACGCTATTAGTATAATAAAGCCTTCATCAGTACAATCTATACTTATTTATATACCTATAAATTCGCCTTAAATAGTTAACCAGTCTACAAATAGACACTCATGAGGGTATATGTGAAGATATTTCACATCCTAAAGAAACAAATACAAAGACATGTTCTCTATTTTTGGCTTCTAATTATCGGTTCTCAAACCCATGCCCGTGATTATGTATGAACAGAGAACACACTGAAACAAAAATACCCCCCTTAACGATATGATTGATATGGTATACATTAAGAGTTGTTTACTATAGTAACATGTGAATATACAGTTACAAATTACCAATAAAATAGAAAGTTAATACATCACCCAGCCCATAGGGGATTATTTGTGAATATGACATTATTATTTATATAAGTAATAACTCAAAATAAACGGGAAAAATGAAAAGATATATGTATATATCGTTTTCCCTGTGAATCTGTCTATTTGCGTTAGAAATGTTTGGTTTGTTATAACACACACACACACACACACACACACGAATATATATATATATATATATATATATATATATATATATATATATATATATATATATATATATATACACACACACAAAAATATATATATACATACATATACGTACATACACACACACACACACGAATATATATATACATACATACACATACGCACGCACACACACACACACACACACACACACACACACACACACACACACACACCGTGGCACACACACTGAAATGTCGGTCATACAGTGGTATCACTTTCATTGTTACAATATTTTTCAACGGAAATTTGAGGACTGGCACAAGTGTCTTGGACAAATATTATCCCATGAAGTATTCTAGACTTTGCAAATATGTCGCGAGGCATTTCTCGTTAAAATGGCGATAATTGCTTCTGCCAATTTCTCTTCCACCAAATATTTGAAATGGCTGTGACCCCTGACCTATACACACTTTGTTTCTAAGGACAACACAGAGTGACGTCGTATTTGTGCTAATGGGTTATCGAATGCGTATGGTGTTTTCCCTCTGGTGTATAGGTTCTATGATAATCGTAATGAACAAAACAAAGTGCAAACAGATCAGTTATTTCTGCTGGTAAAACGCATTTGAGGTATAAGCGGAATGGGGGTTTCAACGTTTGAGTCACTCATTTGATGTTTTATAATATTCGTGCGGATATTCGTACTGGTCACTCTGTTATTCCATTTGTTGGTGCAAAGATATGGAATGATATTCCGACTCGAATCAGATAGAAAAATTTGCCCCGTTTTTCAAGGAAATCTTTGAAATAGCATTTAGTACAGCAGTACGAATGATTGAATGTAATCTCCGAGTGTTATTAACTTGTCGTTAGTTGTATACACTTTCTGCCAACTCAGTATGATTTCACAAATAATGACATCGAACGAGATACACAAAGAACTTAAAATGGGGAATTTGCAATCCAGACCGAGCATGCTAAGACGCAAAGTACTGTGGGATTATATGTATGTAGTTATAGTATCCTCACGCTATCTGGAGCTATCGATAGAATAAACCTCCTACAATGGTCAGGATAACAATGACTAGATTATTTGTGGTTGCAAGCAATGTAACACTATTACAACTATAAATGACAAACCCTAAAACAAAATGTCGCCTGGTACGACAAAAATCTTACTAACATTGCTACAGTTTTCTGTCTGGCTAGACAAAATATCTCTTTGATGTTGTAAATGTTATCATCTGATTCGACAAAAACCTAATCGATATTTCCACATGTTATCGTCTTGCATGCCAAGAACTAGATTAAAAGTGTTGCATTTTAGTCAATTGACTGCCTCAAAAATATCAAAGAACGCGCCAACCTTAGGTTACCAGACAAGGAAGTATAAATTTGGCGATGATCTCAGAAGATTGTGGTAGGTCATGCAAAGAAAGTGTAACAATATTGATAAAGGTGTTTGTCACGCTAGACGATTGATGAGACGCTGTTGGTAAGATTTTGTCTAGCCGGATGATAAAATGTAGGGCTGTTAATGAGATTTTTGTCAGGGTTTATGATTTCCGTTGTATTAACAATACTGATTGATTCAATGTATTCCCATGATGCAACATTCAGGATATTTAAGATGGGTTTGGAAGTTCCCTATTGCTTGAAACTAACCTACCAAGTTAATTTAAATAATATGAGTATACATCGAGAAATCGTGATTATTTGAAATACAGCTGTGTATAAGTCCCTCGTTATCGGAGGATGTCTGCACCACATGATGTCTTTTTAAATGAGGTAAGTTTCTAGAGCACAGGGGATTAATGCAACTATTAATATTTCATAACTCAACTCCCTGGATTATTATCTGAATATTACTTTATCTTCATTATATTTGCCGATTGATTGCACCTGAAGAAAATGGTGATTATGTGGAGGCGACGTTCGCCTAAATGATTTCGCGGATCCTGTGTTCTGAAAAGAAATTGCAACATGGGAATAATCAAATTAATGAATGTCTATGTGATGAAGAACTGTGACATTTAAACGTTTCAAGTCAGCGCGCTTTGGATGACAAAGTTTAGCGTATGTCCCTCAAAGATAGTTCCACATCTTTGATGCCACTTCTGATAACAACCATTACTGGGACAAGCCATTAAAGAAGCAAGTCCACTTGTTATCAAAGAGTACCAATATTTACACATGTGATGATGGGCTCTTACATAACACAAGTAAACAGTGTAGTTCACAGCGTAAGATCATTTCTAAGGAGTGGGTCAATTGAGGCAAACCTTATCTCCGTCTTATATCAGTTGTTATCAATTTATTAGGCTATTATAAGTAACACTACAAACAGCTTTAGAGATGCAAACAACTTTTATGACACCCGTTTTCGTCAGGCAAGCCCGCGGGTTTGTTGCACTTGGACCGTTAATGGCTTGTGAATGTCATGCACAGTACAGTGCCTTGAAAACTTGTCTATGCAGTGACATTATAACACTTCTACACACCTACGGCCTAGTGCTAAAGGTATAGAGAGATTAGCAATAGCCAAGCCAAAGTAAGGTACGCAGAAATTTAGCCGAGCAAAATAGGATACACAGAGAATGGCCGAGCCAGACTTAGGAACGTATATATTGACAATAGCCGAGTCAAAGTAGGGTTTAAATAGATTGACAATATTCGAACAAAAAATAGGGTAAACAGAGAATAACAATGTCTGAGGCCACATAGTGTACAGATAAAGACAACATAAGGTGCATCGAATACCTTGCCTCTTCCGGTCATTAAAATGTACCTTTTTTGAATTATATTTCAAATTATGTACACTTGCATCTTAAGCCTCTAAATGCATACAGAAAAATGTTAGGCAATTCTGCATCTAGATATAAGGCAGTACTACAGCATCAGTGTGCTTTATACATAATCTACTTTTTGTTGTTTTTATTCCACATTATAAAAGCAGGAAAGGAGGCGAACGTAATGGAGTAGTCTTAGCTGCAAATGTACATATTACGAAATTGAATTGTATTTATTTAATAGCTACCAAAATCTTCAGTATTTTCAAGCCTTTTATGCTAATAATGCAGATTAGGTTTTTCAAATATGAATATGAAATATAAATTAATATCTTGGTGTTGGTGTTTAGATATATTAAATGGATTGAGGAATACAGGTTGAATTTCGATGAGAATGACATGAAATGAAAACACAGGTTACTCTGCTCAGTTCGTGATCGATGCCATGTCACGTGATGATCATAAATCACTAATGACTCTGGTGTATTCCTTCGATGAATTTACCAGACTATAAATAGATAAAAACGTATTCCCATATCTTGTCTACAAAATTGAAAAGTTGTGTTACGTTAATAGGTTTGTAGCGGTTTAGACACGATCGCGATTTTGATATTGAAAGGTGGATTGAAGTCACACCTTTTCAACCAATATCTGGTGTACTTGTTCGAGTTTCCAAGTGTTTATGTACCATTCGTAATACAGGGGCGGCTGATCTTTTTTTTAATTTCATGAGTGATATGCCTTCTGAGTTATTATCTGATTTTAATCTACGGTATCCTAGTATTTTATTCGCATTTGGAAAGACTGTAGACCGGTAAATTTTAAACGGAATTTGTAACTTGTGTTCCTTGAACATTTATTTTAGGGATGTTATTAAAAACATTAACACAACTGTTCAACTATTACCTTATGATGTACAGTGCACTTCTAAGATCTATATCGCGTTCTCTAAGAAAGTAAACAACAAGTATAACGTTTATGAATCGAGAATGTTTTTGTGAAATGATGTAGATACTAGTCATTGAATGACAACAGTACTCATAACTTTATGAATTACAAAGCCAAGAAGTAACATTAATCAGGACTTTACTAATAAACTATTTCATATGTGGGAAGGGTATTCTGGTAAATCCCACAGTGACAGTTTCAGTACTCAGGAAGGTGTGCCATACCTACCCATACCTACCAACCACTAAATGAAGCACGTGGCAAAATATATTGTTCACAGTCTACGTAAATTAACAAAAGGCAAACTTTTAAGGAATAACCAATCTTTATAAAGCACTAAGGTCTTAATATGTAAATGTAAGTGTGGTTAAGTATTAGTAAGCGTGAATGGATTTAAATGGAAATGACACTCTAGGAAATAAAGGTATTTTCATCACTGTGACGTTGGGTCCTGGAAAGTCATATCATGAATATTCATGACTATTTATGTGACGGAAGTAAGCTCTTAGGATTCATGAATATTCAGCGTGCATCTAATGAATATTCATGACTGCTAAGACCCATGATGCAATGGTGTTGCATTGAAAGAACAACAGAGGTGAAAATGGGTTTCAATTGGTATTTCTTGAAAACCAAACAAAACTTATGTTATGTGAAATCAAGAAATGACTCTCCAGAACCGAAAGTTTATGAACTCTTGCAAATAACAACAATTAAAAGCGAATGTAAGCTCGCCTCTAGGGTCTACTCTACCATCTATAACATTAGACTTGTTTCTTCTGTCATAGTGAACTTGTCATCAATCAACATCATGGAATACATCACAACACTATATTCGAAATTTAATCTGTTCATTTTGCCATACATGATTCATAGTCATAACAAATTTGATAACAATTTTGTTGGTAGGTGACAAGTGAACAGCTGTTGGAAATGACTACCATTTAATATACCTAGAGACAGACAACATGATTAAATCTGCAGTTCCAAATGTAATAGTGCAATATGTGAACTTACAAGTCACAACTGACGACTATTATTCAGCAGGATCTCTACCATCCTCGTTCGCAATAACCTTGATATACAGTATTATTCAGCAGGATCTCTACCATCCTCGTTCGCAATAACCTTGATATACAGTATTATTCAGCAGGATCTCTACCACCCTCGTTCGCAATAACCTCGATATACAGTATTATTCAGCAGGATCTCTACCATCCTCGTTCACAATAACCTCGATATACAGTATTATTCAGCAGGATCTCTACCATCCTCGTTCGTAATAACCTCGATATACAGTATTATTCAGCAGGATCTCTACCATCCTCGTTCGCAATAACCTCGATATACAGTATTATTCAGCAGGATCTCTACCAACCTCGTTTACAATAACCTCGATATACACTATTATTCACCAGGATCTTGATCACCCTCGTTCACAATAACCTCGATATACACTATTATTCACCAGGATCTTGATCCTCGTTCACAATAACCTCGATATACACTATTATTCACCAGGATCTTGATCATCCTCGTTCGCAATAACCTCGATATACAGTATTATTCACCAGGATCTTGATCACCATCGTTCACAATAACCTCGATATACACTATTATTCACCAGGATCTTGATCCTCGTTCACAATAACCTCGATATACACTATTATTCACCAGGATCTTGATCATCCTCGTTCGCAATAACCTCGATATACAGTATTATTCACCAGGATCGTGATCACCCTCGTTCATAATAAACTCCATTATTCATCAATTTCAAAGTCTTCATTCAAAAACTAAGATTGTTTCATCAAAATAAACAACCTAACTACATCTTTGTACACATTATAAGCTCTGAAAAGAGCTGCTGTACAAATGAGAATACGACAGGTAAAATCCATTTACTCACTGTAACATTAAGACACTTGCAACAGTCGACATTTACATCTTTGACGCTAGGTAAGACGTTTATTTTCTTTCTGGACTTGTACTACCCTAATCATTATGATTGCTATTTTCAGAACACGCGATAAACGACCATCTAAAACCTAAAAGTGCAAAAGTCAAGAGCATAACATTTTAAGGCTTGTGTGAATGCAAGTTCAGGTGTGTAAACGACACGACATCAATATATTTACGACGCTAAATCGATTTGTTAACGAATCAAAGGTTTGAGAGGCCGACAGGTCAAGAAACACTTGGACGGTAACACAATTATCCAATATGTGTTAACACATGTGAAGCTAAAACCTTAGGGATTGTAACTGGGTCGTTGTCTAATCAACATCTTAAAATCTAATTTTACGAGGATTACGACTTAATAGAAATCCAGATAGGCATTTTACAATCACACGTTCAATTTCAATGAAGAATACCAACATCTGATTTGAAAACATAGCCTGATTAGTTACGGATCATCTTTCGCAAATAAAGGTGACTTATTATTTACACATAGAAATGTAGCTTTCGGCAAACCTCAAAGGATGGTGCACATTTCCTAAAGAAAAGGTTCTGGGATTATTATCTACCTTCACATTGACGATTTTGTCGCCTTCACATTGGCGATTTTGTCGCCTATGGTGGTGAGAGGTAGAGAATGGATATCATCTATACATTTGGGGTTTGATACAACTCACCAGGGCTTATGTTTGTAGATATATATCCTTTGGATATATATATATATATATATATATATATATATATATAACTCGGTGAGTATCAATCTGCTATAAGACAGTGCTCTATACCGCAGTGGCAGAGCGTAATAGTTTTGGTAGTACTGGAACTCTTTCTTGGGTGTAACTCGGAGTTTCACGCATATTGCGATCATCAGACACTCTCTGATGAGAGTGTCTGATGATCGCAATATGCGTGAAACTCCGAGTTACACCCAAGAAAGAGTTCCAGTACTACCAAAACTATATATATATATATATATATATATATATATATATATATATATATATTAAAATTAGATCTCCGTGAGCTAGTCACATCGAAACGAATTGGAACGTTTCAAGCCGCCCATCTATCTATCTATCTATCTATCTATCTGTCTGTCTGTCTGTCTGTCTGTCTGTCTGTCTGTCTGTCTGTCTGTCTGTCTGTCTGTCTGTCTGTCTGTCTGTCTGTCTGTCTGTCTGTCTGTCTGCCTGCCTGCCTGTCTGTCTGTCTGTCTGTTTGTCTGCCTGCCTATCTATATATCACGATATATATACTGAGCGCGAAATCATCTGTGTACCGGGAAAACATTAAATGTAACGTAAAGCACTATGTAAATATAATGTAATAGCAAAGCATGTCACAATTTATATTAAATGTTGAAGAGTGAAATCTACCTTCTTGGTATTTGCAGTGTCTGATAGTCTGATGTCTGCAGACATGTTCTGTATGTGATGTTGTTTATGTGTATTTGCTTACAACGTTTTGATTTAATTCTTGGTCAGTGTAAAGTCAATCTTTTTTCTTTTTCTTGAGTCTAGACGATCTCTCGTACGTGATATGGTTCACAAGCTCGAAATTAGAAAAATAAAGACCCCCATAATATACGTAAAGACCGCTGATTATTTGGTTCAGTGTAGCGTGTAGTTGTCTGCAATCACCTTTCATTCGACTGGCATTTTATCAAACAAGCACTAATACATCCACTACACCTAATGTGGTGTCATGGCTGACATGGAAAACTTGATAAATTACGTTACAAGTCGGTCCTTTTTTTATTTATGGATGACGTATGAATACATCGGACAAGCTTTGTGGAAATCTGACTCTGTCATCCATGCAGTCAAAGAGATGAATGTTTGCTAACAGCATCGCAACAAACCCCATACGTTTTGAATGCTATCTAATAGAATGAAATTAGATACTGTGGATGTCAACGTCTACAGATAGAAAGGACCATCGATCATGGAATTGTACCTGTGTAAGCATATTACATTTCGCACAAATTACTCTCTATGTTGGCAAATTTCGCTAGACACACTAATTGCGCAGAGCACGCAATACGGTACTGCTTGAACAAATTCTCGAACAAGAAAAAGATAATTCTTGAGACCATCAATCTCCGTTTGTTAAAATATGTCGGGGAAAAGACTGAGTTAAGTGGTACATCGGATGATTAGCAGGTCTAATTTTGTCAACAATTTGTTATGCTTAACAGTACAGGCAGCGTATGAATTAAACTAATTTTCCTTGTATGTGAGAAAACAGAATCCATTTCTATGTGAGAAAACAGAATCCTTCTATGTGAGAAAACAGAATCCATGTATATGTGAGAAAACAGAATCCTTGTATATGTGAGAAAACAGAATCCATGTATATGTGAGAAAACAGAATCCATGTATATGTGAGAAAACAGAATCCATGTATATGTGAGAAAACAGAATCCTTGTATGTGAGAAAACAGAATCCTTGTATATGTGAGAAAAGAGAATCCTTGTATATGTGAGAAAACAGAATCCTTGTATATGTGAGAAAACAGAATCCTTGTATGTGAGAAAACAGAATCCTTGTATATGTGAGAAAACAGAATCCTTGTATGTGAGAAAACAGAATCCATGACAAACATGTTACATTACATCTGATATAGTGATAACATTGTAGGAGTCATTTGATATGTTTGATTGTTGTTTCGTTTCATCTCTCACAACGCTAGTGTACTGTAGATAATGTTTTTGTATTGTAACAACAAATAAATCAACCCATCATTGCGTTTGAATGTTTACAGTTCAGTTTTTCATTTGCAAGTCCCTGACACCAAACAAACATTTTCTGACATCTGACATTTCCAGAACCTAAGAAAAATATACTGGCCTCCAAGTGTAAAGATAATAATTGACAGATATTACCCAAGTGAACACAACAAAAGAACTAAAATTCAACCATTCTCCTTGGTGGTTTGTTTATATGAAAACATTATATGTACCTAACGTTACTAGCTTATTTGAATTGATGGAAATCATATATCTATGTACCTACCTCCCTATCTCCCTCTCTCCTTCCCTACCTACCTACCACTTCCATCTTCTCCCACCTCCCTTTTCATTTCACACACACACATACACACACACACACACACATACACACACATACACACACACTCACAGTCACGCATGCATACATTCGTACGTACGTACGTTTGTACATACATACATACATACATACATACATACATACATACATACACACACATACATACATATATATATATACATACGCACACACAAACACACACACACACACACACACACTTGTTTATGTTCGCATAGTACATACCCCCCCCCCTTATCTACTGGTAATAACTGTAAAAAGTATGTCCATATCGGTTTACATCCTTTTAATCATTCTGTATTATTCTACTAAAACATTATGTTTTATTCATATCAAAAGAACTCAAATATTCATCCAAGGCACCATACCAAGTATAACCTATTTCATATCTTGCACTATACTTAATATATATTCATGGATTCTATGGTTGGTATTTCACAGGTTAAGTAGCTAACTTGGTTTGTTTGATCGGTATACGTTTATCATTCAGATGGCGTATTTTCAATAACTTCTACATTAACCTCGTATACGTCTACGACATTTTGATTTTTGCGTCGATTTTAAAGTAAACACTGTCGTAATGTCACATGGTGATAGCATAACATTTGTGAACGCTG
>NC_135569.1:3226539-3264039 GCF_964340395.1 Glandiceps talaboti
TAGTATACAAGGTCAATTGGCAATTTACTCCATACTTTTCATTTTTTACACATATGGACATAATTTAATTGTGTACATTCATATTTGTAGACATGGCATTTATGTTTGTTTTTGAAACTGACCTTTGACATTGACACAGTCTTAACGATCATGTAGTAATTTAGTAGTTAAAGGTGAAGATTTTTTATTGAAATACCATGTACGCAAAGGTCAAACTCAATATTGTCAGCGAAAACTCTGTTCAGAATTATGACCTTGTCTCATGTATCAATGTCGAACTGCACTATGCATAGCAGATGTCCATGGCCGATTTCTGCTGTTACAGTAGTGTATTTGGGTCAAGTAACACCATTTTAGGTTGTGAGCAGACATTGTTATGTATGATGTTATTGACTTGACAACGAATCGTAGGACCACATTTCAGACACCACTTCACGTCACGTTAATTACTTGACATATGTCTGAATGTAGAAGACTTTTTGCAATTCCCATGTGATATACTGTTATATATCTTACACTAACTCCAGGGTCACTAACACTCATCGAGACAGTCGTTGTCACTGTGCCAGGACGCGCCATTGAGCTGAGAAGGTATAGTTTTCGAAGCATTCTTATTCAACTGTCTACCAATTTTGAAACATAAGCATGTCACCACTAAAGAAAAAATTGTTCAAATCCTTGTAATTTGTTCGTATTAGTCAAATATAAAACCGAAAAGAAGCAACATTATTATTTCCATATATTTTCCCATTTTGTGTTATTGTATGTATCAACGAAAATCTCTCCATCTGACAGCCATCGGGAATTTCCTAGACAAAGTACGTACAACCCTGGTATGCAACCACTTCTAAAACCAAGAAACGGTGAATTAGATGGAAAATTTGTCATGTCCTGAAAAGAACAAACTTGTCTACACGTTAGTAGATCTGAGTGCCAAACACCATTCACACTTCAAATTTCCTGTTTTTAATTATGACCTCAAGTTTTATTGTGACGACTATAGAGGTTTTACTTCAGTACCTACAGAACAATATTTGACGAGTCACGGCTAAGATAAAGTTCAAAAAGTGAATGTATTTTCATGGCAATCTATCATCAGGATATGACACGAAAAGTACACATTGACTTTCATGATCATTGAAGTGCACTTCCGTTAGAGGTTGTCAGGATAATTGTTTCTCCAAACAATACGCTATTAGACTTTATAAAATATTGGATCCATTGCGAGTACTACAAATACACAAAGATTGTTAAAGAGTTATTTTGATTGAACAAACATATAGCCACACTGTCTGTTGCATAGCAACGAGATAGGATGAACATGTTTATATGGTCCTATGTGATCCTTGTAACTTGCGTGATGGTTCATCAAATACATTGTCACGTACCCTTGCATAGTTCATCAAATACATTGTCACGTACCCTTGCATAGTTCATCAAATACATTGTCACGTACCCTTGATTATATAGGAACTATTGTGTCGACCAATATCCGACTGAAAACACCCTTTCAATATTATAGCATTATAAAATAAAACTACTCTTGATATACAAAGGTTAAACGCACAAGCAGATCAAAGTTTTTTAGCATTGAGCTTTCGATCAGCCTTGGACAACGACACTTTTGTGTTATAGCCTTTGTCAATCGTTTGATCTACCAAGCTGATGTACATTTTGCTGTCAAAATTGCTGTTTCTTCATCTTCAACTACTGAGAGAAAGACAGAGTGAGACAGACAGACAGCCAGACAGCCAGACAGACAGACAGACAGACAGACAGACAGACAGACAGACAGACAGACAGACAGACAGACAGACAGACAGACAGAGACGTATGACTGAAAGGCGAATCAAATCAAGTGAGACCATAGAAGGTAGCAATGTAGTAACAACTTGATATCTTTACTACCTAAAAGGGTAAATGGACATGGGGAACACGTCATGGAGCAAGATATAATTTAGTACAAGGAAAGAGATGTAAAAAAGGGAGGGAAAATGCATGGAAAGGTAGCATATATGATGGAAAGAGATTGAGAGATATTAACTTCGCCACATACACTCAAATCTTGGTAATACTGTTGATCTAGGATATTGCTATGCATCTCCTGTCAATTACCTTTCCATTTGGACAGATACAGCTTTCATAATACTCGTGTCAATACAAAGTGTTACTATTAATGTGCCGAGTCAATTCCAATCTGTTTTCTGTCATCGAATATAATAGTGTCATCCCAAGACTAATTATCGTCCATGCTATTTTCAAATTCGATTGACTTTATCATTAGTGAGATAGATTGAAAGGGTCAACCCAGGTTGAGAATACCTCCATGACAAGGGCGATAGTGTCCTATGCAATGTAAATCACACAATAGTACACATTGTGTGTGTAATATTTCGTCAATAGAGTGAAATGTTTTTTCTCCCATCAGGGGTGCCACAATTATTTAAGAAAAATGTCGAGATCTCCTTAGGATAGAATTGGGTCACGACTACCAGCAATAGCACGTTGTGATGCCCCAGTGTAAACTAATGGTGTAATTACAAACACAGCGAGACTTTATAATAAGGTCTTAGCATATCAGACGTCTATCTCAGAACAGCTATCCCTGGCGCCTAAAACTCTGTTCGGCTGTTTGAGGTAACACATACAACATGTATTTCTATTAAAATGCTCGGTTGGACAATTGTTGTCTTGGATTGTATACCGTGATAGGTTTTAGTTGCTTTAAAGTGTATATAAATGAAACATAATAATGGTATTCGATAGTCTTGTCTCCTAACAATGTCAATCTTCCATATAACTGTTGACAAGTGATAGAAATATGTAAACTCGTTGTTTGGTGAGTTTCCATTTCCTGTGTTAAATCTCCTCGTGCGTTGATCAACGAATTGAAATCATCTATGGAGTATTTACACAAGATGGCGTACATGTAGCATAACACGCAATCATTTACATGTACTTTCCTGTGTAGCCTGTTTACGGCGCTTATGGCATGTTCCGTTCAATGTGTCATATCTCCCGCTTGTCATATATGCAGAGGAACTTGTGCAGCTGAGATGGACAAGGCTCTATTCTATTGTTATATGTGAACTCATGTGTCCGTGTGTTCATCTGCATATCATTGTTTGAATAATAATAACAATAATAATAATAATAATGTTGGTTCTTATATAGGACTTTCCCACCCAGTCAGGGTGCTCAAAGCGCTTTACAGTTATAGAAAATTATTTATAATTATTATTGGTTAGAAAAAGAAGCAATTTGAGAGACTGACAAGGTTAACTTAGTTTGACTGACTGCCTGTACAGCTGAGCCTTACCTTTTAAATTCGACACCCATGGTCAGTCAACAAAAACATCGGCTAGAGTTAACAAATGGAAGTAAATAGCCTACGATAAGTACCGTACATCGACACTCTAATGACTTAATAGTCGGCTCAGTATAACACGTGATTGATGGGTACAAGCTTTCAGTTTTAAAACATTATGGTTATCTTTCTTAAACGTACGACAGATTACAAATCCTTCTACTTCGTGACATGCTTACGTTCACAACGTGGTTTAGCTGGCTATGAAACCGCGCTTTACATCCAGACATTTACAAGGCAGACAATTAAAACATTTTATTACGTCACGCCATATGCTATCCTGGATTCTCACGCTACGTCAACTTTAGGGATGTTGTAGTTAGGGATATGTGCACTTGTACATTACACATATACTATAAATTATTCAACCTGTTATAATAAATATTTCAAACTAAGTGGCACCAACTCTGTTCATTTTAATGGTTTACCTTCAGACTACATGCTGACACACCTACCTTAAATATAAGTAATCTGCTTCAAGGCAGGAAGTCTTGTCTTGGAGAAATGCCATATATCAAATCACTACAGTACATGTTTAGGCATATTAAAAACTGTACGGTTCCCATTACACTCAATTTTAGAATAGGTGGGAAAGGTAGATTTTTTATTTTATTTTATTATATTTTTTTGTGTGTGAGTGTCTAGTTCAGGTTTTCCATTGTTTTCCAAATGGT
Organism: Glandiceps talaboti; assembly: GCF_964340395.1. Lineage (NCBI taxonomy): Eukaryota > Metazoa > Hemichordata > Enteropneusta > Spengelidae > Glandiceps > Glandiceps talaboti. Next base: position 3,230,581 of record NC_135569.1, read on the forward strand.
CTCTGTGTTATTTATTCCTTCCTATCAGATGTACAGCCATTATAGATTGGAAGAATAGTTTTATATTGTCTTTTTCAGTTGATGTCAGTTTCCGCACCCTCTATTTCTAGTGAGAGTTCACAATATAGGCGATTTTATTTTTTTTCTCGAATATGTAAAAAAAACCTTTTAGGATCGACAATGAAAAACTAGGTGGGGTCTGAACCAAACAATTATTTTGTAGGCCTTAGCATGATAAAGACCCCGTAGACAGTCAACATATCATATACAGATTACCTCGGGCAGTCCTTGAATGATGTGACAGACCATGCACTTTAGACAATTTCCTACAGGGTCTGAGAATAGAGGAACTGTAGTACCACGTATTCGGATAGTTAGCCTATCTATGTCGCCGATCTGTGTCAACGATAGCTCTCGTCTACACTCGGGATTCCATAACAAGCTGAGTGTAGACCAGAGCTATCGTAGACACTGATCAACATCGTACGCGTATCATTTGCCCTACATTTTTAACTAAATATTTCATACAACGGCGATATTACAGTAATTTGGAGTAAATTATACCACTTGGTATGACCTTGTCCTTGACCTTGACCTTAATCATGTTGCTTCACTGCTACTATCAATTTGTCACGGTGTGAATTAAAGTAGGAAAAATTACCTAGACAATATATCTAAATGTGGGCTTAAAGCTCATAACCTCACGCACGATCCAGGATGTCTAGTTGAAAGAAACTCTGTATATTAACTTCAACGGAGATAATATCCCCAGAAAAAGTTTAATTTCCTTATCTCTGATCTGTCAATCATCCTGTGTTTGGCTTTTGTAGTTACAAAGAGCCGACAATCACTGAGTGCTATAGTCACATAGATAGAGTTACATGGACTTCCACTGATAACGCTTTTAAATGGATACTCCCTTTGGAGGAAAGAAGTAAACGTTTGGGATCTATTAAGATTGTATTACAGGGGAAATAAAATATATGCTGTCTCCAAATTTTTTTCTATACATGTTTTTCCGAGACTCTCCGAATAAAAGATTCAAAAGAAAAGTATAAGGGTATTACATCTATGGATGTGGTAATTGTAACCGATTATTAATACCTTCTGGGAGTTGGATTTTCATCTCTCAAATAAATAATAGTGTGTTTGCCTGTCAGCGATTGTAATACATCTGCTATTGAAACCCACTGTCGCACATGTTCTTTTATAAAATTTTAATAAAGTCATTTGCTGTTCTAAAATAACCTTAAGACAAAAAATTGCTTTTAACACAAGTAAACATGCTAGTTGCAGGATCAGTGTGCATTGTTACATGGATAATAACAGCTATACATCTACCCAAGTCACAGTATAAGTATCGGGGTTTTAATATATGGTAGTCATAGGGAATAAATGGATTGATGAAATATTTATAAGAGGAGTTCGAACCTAACATATTGTTCCGCATCCAGATGAGTCCTACTCGAGGATAAACATATATAGTTATGAAAAACACAGTTGGAAATTATCATGTTACTCATCTGTCCTACATAAGCTAATCTGTTAATCTGGCCAAGTCTAGTTTTACATGATGATCTTAATGACGTCATCAAATGCCCGGTAGCCCATAGACAATTATATCCATTGTCTATACTAGCTTTAGCTGAACTACATTTTTCAGAATGTGTATTTTTAATTTCACTGATTTATAACATCGCACGATAACTAAACTCTACCAGTATCTCATAGTTCTACAAAAAGGCTGTCCAGTTATTAAATGGTTTGAAGTGATATGCTTGTATTGCTTGTAGATATACAACGTGACGCGTGAGGGCCAAGTATATCATACTAATACCACGACTCCTTTTGTAGTGATGACTTGAATATGTTTATGATACAACTACAGCCCCATCTCTCACCATTTTCACTCAAAACATGTCGCATGGGCAAGGTGGTATTAGGCACAGAATATCAAAATTAGTGTATACCTGTCGACTAGAAGACTAAGCGAACTAGAGTCTGCTCTGTAGGGTGCATGCCTCCACCAAGCTGACCAGATTCACACTTCCAGCCAGGACAGTGGAGAACATGACTTTGGTTGTGAGGGTAATTACTAGAAACAAAACCAAAAAGAGGCGCCCTCAAACGTTTGAGCTCGATGGGTGATACAGATGCCAGTAATATAACAGTTTCATGAATCATTAAAATCCAGTCATCCAATTGCATCTTCTCCAAATCAAGCGAATTAGTCTTTGTCTCGGGAGCAATCTCTTCACAATTACTCATCACATAAATTGATAAATAATGTGTTCATAAATCTTGTAAACTGTTTCTACATATAGTAAACAAACATACTAAGTGAGAGCATAACCCCGTCCAACCTCGTTCACAGATGCAATCTTAAGGGTGTACATGTTTTCATTAATGGCTCGATGTATTTTTAAGTGATTATGCCTATAATGAGATATTACGATAAGTGGCCAAGATGTATAATTTCTGAGGCGAGGCGTTAAGCAAACCTATACGTATTACGGATAGTGACATACAAATCAACGTGATGTGTGTAAGTATACCGAAATATTAACAAACTCTTACATAACATCTTAAATCGACAACGAGCGGAAATGACAAACACGAGATCTACTAATACATGTATAGTAAGTGTTCTACTTTGTAATGTCATTAACCTCTATGAACAGTAGAAAATGAAGGAAAAAACAATACTACAAGTACATTCTGTTATTGTCTATTCGAACCAGCAATGTTGATCTGCTTCGTCCGCATTTTATGCATTTGACAGCGATCTGCTCTGTACCTCTAGTTTAACATTTAACATTTATTTCATTTCTAATAAAACTGGGATACATCTTGAAACTTTTATGAGCAATAGGCTGAATACCATGAATAAGAAAATAAGATGAATTTGAGCCACTTAAAGTACATCTTAGTGGATTATACCCGAACTATGTTTCATACGTGATCAAAACGGTCTGAGCACGATCTAGTAGACTAAACCTTTCCAGTGAAATGAAATGAAAAGCTTGTTACGGCATACTGTACTATGACGCATTAGCCAAACTAGTAGTCCATTCATCAAACCTAAAACAGCATGTACAACACATCACATCTTGACGGGAGTCTGATAGGAAAATTACGCAGTGAATGTATTTTTAATGGTAAATATATAACAGAAAACTCAAAGAACCGAAAGATACATGAATTGTCGCTGTTTCAAACTTTGTTCATATATATATTATAACTATTAGTCAGTTCTGTTAAACTTTTACAGAAATGAAATACTAATACTATCTTTAGGTGTGTTACGCATTATGATATAATCTGATATCAAATATACAATACAGGACTATTAGACTGCAGCCGTAATCCTACACGATTACTTTTGTAAAGTCGACGTTATCTTCAGTACCCGAGAGAATGGGGAATGTGAAAAGCTCATACAAAACTTGGAACTAAGCAAAGTTTCATACTTGATGAAATTGGACAGGCGTACGAAAGTACGAGAGTACGAGAGTACGAGAGAGAGAGAGAGAGAGAGAGAGAGAGAGAGAGAGAGAGAGAGAGAGAGAGAGAGAGAGAGAGAGAGAGAGAGAGAGAGAGAGAGAGAGAGAGAGGGGGGGGTATCGAAGACCTGTCATTAATTTAATATACGTAACTTGAACTAAGAGCTCAATTAACGATGAACGAATATGAAATTTTGTTTTCCTTTATATACATGTGTCAGCAATAGTTTGGTGTCAATTTATGTATTAAAGTTATTTCAGACCTCCATCAAAAGCATTAGTGATGATCGGCTGTGGATGTTTGAAATTTGAGATTTACATTCAAGAAAAATAATATTGGTTTACAAGGTCAGTCGTGTTGTAATAAGACCAGTCTCCACACTTAGTGAGCAATTTGAACTAGCTTCGGAAACATGCACAACAATTACCTGCCTCTTTTCTGTTTGTTAGTTGAAAAATACATCAAACGTTTATTAGAGACAATTCAACCTATCTAGTTAGATGAATTACCTGTCTACTTGTCTTAGTCTGTATTGTGTACATTAGATACAGGTACGTGTGTAAATGGTATGAATAAACACCTGAATCATTAAATCCTTTATCACTAACTAAATTTTTGAGATACTGATATCGTTGGTCACTAGACAATTATACATTATAACAGAGATAAGGTGAAAGTAACAAAAACTGTGGAAAAATTGTTCAAGTTATACCTGCTTGGGTAAAGACAAATGGCAGCCAGTTGTGTCGGAACAATTTGTCGATAAAGGTATTTTATGCAAACAAAAGACAAACAATGTTGTGTTTCGACTGTTGTTATCCCAGGTGATGAAAAAGAAACAGTACGATTTTTCCCCTCCCCCAACAGTGACAAGGAGCAGTGCAAGTAATAAGATTTTGTTACCCCAGACGATGAAGAGAAATAGTGTTTAACAGTAGATGTCTGTTACCCCTGGTGATGAAAAGAAAGTGTTAATAAGATTTTTGTTACCCCAGACGATGAAAAGAAGCATTGCTTAGTAAGATTATTACAATTCAAGACGACAATTCGTTTCTACTCATCTGACGTCATTACCGTCATACTGATATTATATATACGATAAACTACACTTCAACGTATATCTTTATGTAACAAAATATTTTATCGAAAATAAACACCAAAGTTAAAATTAATTTTTCAAGTCAATTTTGCATTATATTATGGGTCTACTAAATTTATACAGCATGGTGGTCACAATTAAATAATTCAATACACAGTTACAGAGTTCTCTGTATAATTACATATAATACTCATTTGTGAATACTGATTCAGTTTTGGTTTATTACGGATACAATGCCTAGTAAATGGAAGGATGGATATCCACTATGCCCTACGGATATAGTACAGTTTTTAGTTTCAGTCTATGTAAAGTGAAACAACATCATACATTCACCGACACAATAATTGATGAAAGAAAGTTAAAGATTGACTTGGTCTAATTTCAAGAATAAAGACAGAATTTGATTTGACTACACAACAACAAAAGGGGATCAGTTTATTTAATAATGAGTCATTACAAACGGAGGCCCCTTTTCTTACTAATTTCATTTGTATGTCATCGATTGACAGAACGTGTCTGCACAAACCAACCTACTAATACTATAGATCGTACGCAGTCAGATCTGCATTAGAGACCGCAGATGGAAGAAAAACAAGCACATTCCAGTGATATCTCCCAGGAGAGACATCCATTAATTGCTCGGAAGGCATTTCTGAACTCTCGAAGGCCAGGGTAGACTAAGTCGTTCTGTCAGAGGTCTAGATAAAAGTCGACTTCTAGACATTTTTACTGAACAGGATACCTGAATTACCACAGTATGTCACACAGGTCGCTTCGTACTGCGCTGAAGCATGACTGTCCATGTGGAGCTGACAATTTAGATTTTGGTAACTGTCAAAGCTATGGCTAACTACATTCAATTTGACCATGATGGTGAACTGACACTTTACAACTAGGTAGCTGTCAGAATTATGAATGACTGCCTTCAAACATGGAGAACTGACGCTTTTGATCTAGGTAGCTCGCTGAGCTTTGGCTAATTGTCTTCAATTAGACCATGGTGAACTAGCATCGAGTTAGCTCGCTGAGCTATAACTATCTGCCTTCGACCATTGCAAACTGACTGTTTACATCTGGGTAGTTGTCAGAGCTATGGCTAAGTGTCTTCGATCAAATCGAACTGACAATTGTGATCTAGGTAGCTGCCAGTGGTATACCTAACTGCCTTCGACCATGGCGAACTGACAATTAATATATAGGTAGTTCTCTGAGTTCTAATTGCCTTCGACCATAATGGTGAATCGAAGTGACAAGTTACATTTATATAGCTGTCTGAACTATCGCTAACTACCTTAATTACAAACTAACAATTAGCATCTAGGTAGCTCTCTGAGCTATCGCTAACTGCCTTTCACCTTGTGAGGACCAGGATTCCTCACAGCTTTGAGTTGAAAGTTTAATATACATGATGTATGACGTATTGGGACAAACTAATCCTGGACTTATGCAACCTTACAAACCCAGGATTAGTTTAATATATATCAATATTTTGAATATTCACTTGGCCGTACAGGTATTTTGCCCAATTTCGTCAGCCCTTCGACATATACCTTTTCTTTGTAAGACTATGTCAGGGTCCGCTGGTATGAAGCTATTTGTTAACATATCTTGCAAAATGAGTGGGGTTGGTAGGGAACGTCTTGATTTCCATATTTCGGGTTCTCAATATCTCTATTTTTGTGTTATATTTATTTCTAAACATATGATTATTTTCTAGATAATTTTGTCACCTACATGACTATTGAAGTCGGCAGGTAAAAACAGCATAGGATTATGTAATCAATTGTAACAAATGAATTATTTTGCCTGGTCTAAACGTAATGACTTTTCGAGTTAAAAAATATATGTCATTATATATATCTACAATATGCGTATTCTCACGGTAGCCAGTAAATGTCACAGAATGAGCATTTCTGTGTAATGTTCAGAGTATGTTTAGGTTTTGGTATGTATTTTCAAGTCATCATGAACAGCTCATTATATGTGTTATTTCTTCGCAGGTGCCCATATAGTCGACAGTTGTGACAGTGATGCAAGGGCATTGGAAGAGGCGGTTGATTTCATCCGAGGAGCAAGCACACTTGGAAGCGAAGCACAGTGCCAGTGTTCGGATGGATCTGTCACAGAACAAGTGTCTATAGCCGGTGTAGTTGGAGCATCCTCTAGCGTCGTATCAGTGCAAATAGCAAACCTTCTCAGATTATTTCGAATTCCCCAGGTAAAAATCATTTAACTGTTTTGTCATTCTACACCCACTATGGATTTTGTTTCACACACAAATAAATGGGTTTTTGGCTTAAAAAGAAATACGAGCCGGTTAATGTCAGTTTTATCCCGAGATTTATTGTATAATTGCAACGCAAAACATCTCAAATCTTCACACATGTCATAGATAATTTAAACACGCTGATATACGTGTCTCCCAGTAGTCTGTCAAGGTGTTGAAATGCTGGGGATTGTATTTTCGTTTGACGTTGAATAAATCTAGCACTGGAGCTATAACATGCATCAGAGTTATATCTCACGTTTCTCATATTACGATATCCTCAAAACCGGATATAGCGGAGTTATAGATTTGACGAAATAACGGGAGAAATATTTGATTATTTTATATGTTCCATAAACCTTTTCAACTGCCCACGTAGACATAAATCGTGAGGATGTCTTTACGATTACTTTTGGCATAAAATTACTTTCAGTTAACTGTTATCGCCATCACTATACTGTGTATACATCAAGCAGTCGCTTGACAAACTTCGATTCTGACAATAACTGCGACGAAATCTCGTTCCAAGCTTACTAGTTTATAATGTAATATAAGAATCCATGAATTGATATGTATTATACATGTTGCTATATTCAGTAGTCACAGTGAACACTATCTAGGGGGTTTGGAATTCAACTTTTGATCATTATCACAGTTCCAATCATTCTGTGATGTTTCGGATATCATCTGCAAGCCTTTTTGTGGACTAAAAACGCTCAGACGCAAAGAAATAGCTTATTTTAAAACATATTCAAATGCATTTACACCATAATCCCACTTTGAGTTTTTTCAAACCGTTTTGACACTAAAGAGGACCCTCTTTGTAGATTAATATAATATTTGCTAGTAAATAATTGACATTTTAACATGACGTAGATGCCGCAACTAAAACTAGTTATTAGAATAAAATATGTGTGATGTATTAACGTTTATTTTAGTAATGCCAATGGTAGCAGCGAAGTCCACTAACTAATTTTAACGCTATTGCCAAAACAATGTACGTTTCCGATTACGCGACCTACCCTAGTATAAACCACAGACCGTAAATATTTTTCTTTACATGTAGAAATTTTAAGATACAATGGTACTAATTTTATTTCCGTGTAAATTTAAACATATTTACATTCAAAACGAAAAATTCACTTTTATTTCCGATTTGGTAATTATTTTAAAATCCCATTCCAGATAAACCAGGTCTTTTTAAACTGTAAGCTGATGTTGAATTTATACAACACAGTCTGTATATTGCGTTTGTTTACTTCACATAAATGTCTTCATTTACTTCTATTACACTTCATCAAACTTTCACAGAAGTATTGGTCAGGGTCGAAGTAAGTTTTTTCAAAAATAAAATTCCGATCGACCTACTACCCTAAGTCATGTTCCCTGAAATAAACATTTGTTTTTACATTTTCGCCTAACCTGAAAACGTGCTAATCATTCCCCAATACACATTTTTCAGGTGGAAGCTCCTTGAAACACAATTATGTTTTGTTGAGTATATCATATATTATATATTATATATATCAATTTAATACATTATCAACATGGTAAACTTGGTTAAACCTTAAATTTTGAAGTCACAGTAGTACTTAAACAAGATTTTGTGAAAATACTTCTGATTTGTCCTGAATTAACAAATAAGGGGTGATCCGCGGCACAGAAATACTATTGATCAATTTTGAAACGTTCTTATCTCTTCCATAGGTTAGTTATTGGTCAACTAGTCCTGAGCTTAGCAATAAAGAAAGATTCGAATACTTCTCAAGAACGGTTCCGTCTGACATATACCAAGCTCAGGCCATTGTCGATTTGATCGAATATTTTAACTGGACCTATATTTCTGTCGTGTACGAGGATTCTAACTATGGCAGTAATGGCTTCGCAGAGGTAGAAGAGGAGGCTAAAGGAAGAGATATCTGTATTGCTATATCAGAGAAAATACCACGAGATAAGAAACTAGCTACGGAAGCTGACTTCGATAAAATAATCAGGAATCTTCGTAGAAAACCTAATGCAAAAGGTAGGAAAGTTAATGTATATGTGTTGTAATACAATAAAATACTATCATCAAAAGTAATTAAGAAATGCCTCCAATACTTTGAAATGTCACTCTTTGATTGATTGTGTAGATAATTTATTGTGTAGGGAGATTAAGAGAAAATATAGGAAATGGCGAAGACCAACTGAGATACACCAGCGTTTGCAGATTTGTGCTCGTTAAAGCACAGACAAGTTATCTGTGGTTAAAGATACTCATATGATGTATTGATATCACGTGATATGTAAAAAAAAACTGAACAGCTTATTATCAGAAGTAGAATTCCTAGCTTAAATTAATGATAATTTGGATTACACGACTAGACAGAAAGGAAGAAAAAATGATACTTCTCAGACTTCTCTCATTAGGTATTTTTCCTCAATGTATATTCCAAGGACAATTTGTCAGACTTGAGTCATTAAAATTGATCACAGTGCAAGCATAGTGACGTCACAGTCAATTTGAACAAGGAGTTTAAAATTACAATGTGCGAATGGAAGCACGAAGTCGGATCTCCTTTCATGCAGAATATCGCAAATGATATTTGAAGTTTTTATTATCTGTTTGATTTAAGTCATTTATTGTTACAGCGAGTGACCTTCCCTCTTTTTAAAGTGTTGACTGACGTAGAACAAATGCAAAAGTCAAAACATGTTAAAAATAAAAGGTGATAAATTGACGGCTGCCACAACAAATCCGAAGTATATTAATGACCGTAGCAAGCTGATGTTCGTTGTCTGTTCTGTTTAGATAGACTAAATGCACCCTTGACATCTAGTATAACATTAGCCTGTCTGGATGATGACGCATATGTGTGTGGAGGGGGGAGGAGAAAAAATGATGATACGATAGCTGACGATATTCCTTTTGTTGTTTGCAGCTGTCGTTGTTTTCGCACTGGAACAAGATGTGACACCGCTGATGGAGGCGGCAAAGCGTGCCGGAAGTACTGGAGAATTCATCTGGATAGGGAGTGACGGGTGGAGTGGCAACAAAGACGTTGTCTATGGCCGTGAACGTACCGTAGAGGGCGCCATTGCTTTCAGTCCACTCTTCTCCAATGTAGATGAGTTTGATGAGTACTTCACTCGCAAAACCCCCGTTGCATTGAGTGATAGAAATCCGTGGTTTTTCGAATACTGGGAGGAAACGTTTAACTGTCGATTGGAAGAGAACTACGAGACACCATTCAACCATGACCTTCCGCTCTGCAAAGGGAATGAATCGTTGGCTGGCATTGGCATCTACGAACAATCATCTCCCAAAATGCAATTCGTTGCTGATGCCGTATTAGCATTTGCACATGCTCTGACCAATATCCAGGCACAAATTTGTGGTGAGGACTTCTATGGAATATGCCCAAAGATGAGAGACTTAAAGGGTGCAAACCTTCTAAGTTATTTGAGAAAAGTCTCTTTCACAGGTGAGTGAAGTTTGTGAATTATGCATTTGCACATAAAACGGAACACAATTATACAAAGTTGCACCAACAGCATGTTTTGGCTATATAATTATATTATTTGTTTCACTCTGAATTGATTGTATAAGAAAACGACAGACTATCTACAAAATACATGATAACCTAGTAGAAGAAGACGTTTCATTTTACATTTACATTTTATTCTTAATTTGGTAATAGCTTGGACTTTAGGCATGACGAGATATATAATATATTTATAACGAAATAGAGATACTGATGGCCCTATATTGACGTTTATTTATTAATTCATTCATTTCAGGAATCAATCATGATCATTTTGAATTCCTGGAAAATGGTGATGGACCAGCACGGTATAAAGTCTTCAACTTCCAACAAAATGAAAATGGAGAATTTCTGTGGACTGAGATCGGCACATACGTTAATAACCAATTGAATCTACAATTTAGCAAGATGAAGTACACGTCCAGCCAACCAAAGCACCCAAATTCTATTTGTAGCAAGCCTTGCCAAGTAGGATTTGCCAAGCTTATTCAGGAAGGTGATAGTTGTTGCTGGGTGTGTAATGAATGCACCAAGTATCAATACCTCCGAGATGAATTTACGTGCTACGATTGTCCAATCGGCGCCCTACCGGATAAAACACGCACTAATTGCATCGTCTCACCCGAGGAGTATGTAACATACGACAGTCCCTGGGGAATAGGTGTACTTTGTTTTGCGACTGCTGGGATCATTATAACGACTCTCGTTATTGTGGTCTTTATAAGAAATAACGACACACCCATTGTCAAAGCTTCCGGGAGAGAACTCAGTTACGTTTTACTTGGTGGCATTCTCTTCTCTTACGTCATCAGTTTTGTGGTCGTTTCCAGACCAACCATAGCTACATGCGCCATGACTAAAGTAGGCATCGGATTTTGCTTCACCTTATGTTACGCTGCGTTGTTAACAAAAACAAATCGCATAGCAAGGATATTTGACCGGGCTAAATCGTCAGTCAAAAATACAAAATATATTAGCCCCACGTCACAGCTTGTTATATGTGCATGTATAGTATGTATTCAGTTTGTAATACTTGGGGCATGGTTAGCATTGCAGCCACCAAGAACTACATACCACCACCCTCTAAGGGAAAAGAACGAACTTACATGTGTTGGTGCCACAGACGCCACCTATCTGGTTGGACTAGCGTATCCATTCTTACTGATGGTATGTTGTACTGTATATGCATTCAAGACTCGAAACTGTCCAGAAGGTTTCAACGAGGCCAAATACATTGGTTTTACCATGTACACAACATGTGTTATTTGGCTGTCTTTTGTGCCAATATACTTTGTTAGTTCACAGAACGTTGCCTTACGAGTAACGACACTAAGTGTTTCAGTAGGACTATGTGCCACAGTAACTTTATGTTGTATATTTGCACCTAAACTGTATATAATACTACTGAGGCCTGAACGCAACACCAGAAGTGGAGTTATGGGAAGTGATGGAGGTACTTCAATAGGCATACAAACTAGGAAGACATTTTCTGAAGTTGTCAGGCATACCATACAGACAGAAAGTAAGTTAGTTGAAAATTAGGGGGCGAGATGACACGTCGAGATGATATGTATGTATGAATGTATGTATGTATGTATGTATGTATGTATGTATGTATGTATGTATGTATGTATGTATGTGTGTGTGTATGTATGTATGTATGTATGTATGTACATGTATGTATGTACATGTATGTATGTATGTATGTATGTATGTATGTATGTATGTATGTATGTATGTATGTATGTATGCATGTATACAAACTGAGCAAGACTATCTTTTTTTTCTTTCCTTGGCGCAAAGCAAAGCTTCTAAGATAGTGTAATTGATTTTCACCGTCCACACTTCTTTCCCTGATTGTTTACATTGCAACCATAAGTGAGATGTCGTCGGCCTACCGTTCGCGTCAAATAGCATCACTGTTGTGTAGTGTACCATCAACATATCGATGTCTAGTTAATTTTTTGGAAAGCAGACTTACTGACTGGTTATCAAAAAGCATTACCCAATGAGAAAAAATATAAATATGTATCGTAACTGAATGCTCATAGATGTAGCATATGTTTGTTACAATATTTGCACCATGGTACCTAAGTGGCCTGAGATGATAAATAGTGATAAATGTAAGAAATAAACCGCGATACTTTTATTTAGCAAAATATTGCAAAATGTCGTTAATTCAGGGAATATTTGGTCATTTTTGACGATGCTAGCATACTCTTTGTTAATGTTTTATTTACATTATATTGTTATATTCAAATAAAAACAGAGAGTCTATTACACACATTACTAACAAAACACTAATATATTAACACTTTATTTTAGGATTGAAAACTAGAAGTCACTGCAATTCAGTTATGTTTGAATCAAGTAGTGGTAATTTTTCTAATATATCATCTTCGTTGGAACATAGCCAAAGTGAGTGACTAAAAGACTCATTATGAATTCATAGTGATTATGCTGGGTTTAACACTGAGAGATGCCAGCTTTAATTTACATTTTTCATTGTACTACAATGGATTTTGCAGCCATTTATTAACAACTCAACTAACATTCTAATGACCCTAGTTTTATAATTTTTATGTTATGCATGGGTTTCATCACTCGGTTAGGGTGTATTACGAAAGGTTAATTTCTTTTCAGCTTTGAATTCCAAAGATTCTATAATAACCAGACAACTCAGATTCCACGTATTGAAAACAAGATTAATTTCTCCATTCACAAAGCTATGCTTCCAATTTCTACATTTGGTACACGTCATTCTTAATGACGTCATTGTAATATACTATTTCCATCCTACTCAACCAAATCTGATGTAAAGATCTTTTAATCCTCTCGATTCTGTTCATTATTTTGTACAGGTTATAATAGAGTACTAGAGAAGGATGGGCGAATGAATGACTATGTAGACGCATCAACAGAACCGCTTACGTCATCAACATCAGTGTAGACGTCACCTTATATTTTGAAGATCACAAAAGGAAATATCTCCATATTACAATGAAGATTGAAAGTTTGAGATTGGAGAATGATTCTACCCGGAAGACATTTACTTATTTGATTACTGAATGGCAAATAGGTGCACAGCGAGTGTCAAATATGTCAATGTTGTTTAGTTCTGAGTCATCCTATAACGGTTTAGTGGAATCTTGTTCAGGACACCCTGGAGAACAAATATCAACCGTAAAACCTTCCTCTAACATAATACACTGTTATGTTAAAAAAAAAACATCTGGCAACTGGACTAGTTACTTGCAGTCGCGTAATGATTAAGCGTGCTTTGCTTGTTATTATCCCAACGTTTATAATCATTTAAAACAAATTTAATAACAGTCTGCCAATTAAAGAATTTTAATTTGGCAAACATTTGATATACCTTTGTATCGAAACATGTCAAATTATGTCCAAAATTCCTTGAGTTTCTTCTCTGTTGTTAATATGTTCATCACATACCAAACACAACTGCTACTCACAAATGAATATTATTGTAATATTTTATAAGTAATTTCCAAGACAAAAAGATAGATTTATAGTCGAAATAACCGTAACAAATTTTGATAACCAGTGATGAAATTTTTATGTCTTGTACTTACTTGATGACTTGCTTGATGTTAAATTATATACGAAACAATTCATGATAGATTTTTTTATATCTATAGATATAGGTACTTTGTATATGTTTGTATATGAAACGAGAGGTGCTTCTTTCTTAATGAAAATGTCACCTCCCTTGCTGATGACGTCATCACTACCTTCATATGACATTCTTCAAGAAAATATAATCTATTTATAGTACACAACACTCCCACATGTAAAATTTCTTCAATGTATAGTACACATAACTTTAACGTGTAAAAGTTCCTAAGTTATTAGTAGAGGCCGAGTTGGCATATTTCAGTAGCAATGTATATAATTACAAACCTAAACAATATAAATTGATATTAGCTTACGTACAGATGTTCAGTTGAAAAAATATAAAAATAATAATGTATATGAAATTGTTGTAGAATATTGTGTATGCTGTAGAACTAATACAACATATTTACTATTCCTGTCTTTATAATAGACAAAGTGTGAAGCTATCAATTTGCAAAGATATCGTCATCGGTTCTAATAATGTCATGATATTTAAATCAATAATATTCAAATCATTTTGTATATACTGTAATAAAGTACACACATACTGGTGCTTTTCAAAACTATTACCTAGGCATGTAAATTTGCATAAGTTAATAATCTCTCTTCATTTCTGTAAGACAACAATTTCGACGACAGTTGGTATTGATTAAAGAATGGAATAATAAACACAAGTCTTTGATTCAGTGTGCTTCACTTAACCGTTTTGTGCCAGTATGTACTTTGAGTGATGTGTACATGTCTGTCTGTCTGTCTGTCTGTCTGTCTGTCTGTCTGTCTGTCTGTCTGTCTGTCTCACAAAATAGAATAGCAACATTTCAAATGCTCTGTGTATTCATTTTATACACACAAGCTAGTCTGGTCAGAATTTTTGGGAATCTTTTCATTCTTTATATCTTTGTTGAGACCACTCACTTTTCATGTGTTTTTCATTTGTGTATGTATGTATGTATGTATGTATGTATGTATGTATGTATGTATGTATGTATGTATGTATGTATGTATGTATGTATGTATGTGTGTATGTATGTATGTGTGTATGTATGTATGTATGTATGTATGTATGTATGTATGTATGTATGTATGTATGTATATGTGTGTGTATGTATGTATGTATGTATGTATGTATGTATGTATGTATGTATGTATGTATGTATGTATGTATGTATGTGTGTATGTATGTGTGTATGTGTGTATGTATGTATGTATGTATGTATGTATGTATGTATGTATGTATGTATGTATGTATGTATGTATGTATGTATGTATGTTATTTATATCCGTCTCTTTCCAAGTTTATAATCATTAACGTCTTTTTGTGAAACCCTTATGACGTTCCATGTCTTATGGTGTTTTTGCCATTGTTGTTTTTTTTATGATATTTATAGTTTCTATCGTTACGTATTGTATGAAAAGTCTGTTTGCTACAACTTTTGTTGACAATTAAAATGGTTCACTTACAGCTTGAAAAAGGTGTGTTGGTCACATCAAAACACTACTGAAAAGATTCCTCCTGGGATTGGTGAGACCGACTGGGAATTTTCAACCCGTTCATCACTTAGTACATAACTAATACTATGTGTTCAGTTTTCTCTTATATTATTACATGCATCATACTAATTTATAACTCTCACAAATACATCTCTATGTAACTTATGAGGTTTTACACTTGCAGGGTAAACCTCATGAGTTATCTGTGTACGAACGTGGTGAGACTGTGAGTAGAACTTGTCAGCCCCTGATGTAAAAATCACGCATTTTATCTGTCCTAAATCCCAAGATGATTAGCATTGTCTTTAACTGAAATACTAGTTATGCATTCTTCACTTTCTTTCTTTTTGTTAAAGTTCTGATCTCATGTCTACTCGCTCAGTTGTTACGATGCTAGTTTTAACCTTCAAATATACTATAGAATAGATAACCATTAGTTTTCCCATCGAGTAAACAGGGATAATATCGAACGCAGTATATAGCAGCCTCAGGACAATGTGTTCATCTAGCATCAGCCATATATTGAAAACATCACTCGATAGATTAGGGGTGACAATTGCTATAGGCTCGTATCATGTTGAGGATCGATACCATGATCGAACACTTCTTTTACTGTTACACACTTTGAAACATCTCAGGGTGCTATTATCTGCAATACATGTGTAAGACTCCTTGCTTAGATAACTTTAATCAATATTTAATTCGTCCTTTTGGCACATGGTATGACGTCTAAAGGGCTAAGTGTGTGAAAAACAAGTCAAGAATTTACTCATATAGATTACAATACCTGGCAAGTTTACCTCAAGTAAGGGCAAATTTTGAAATGGCGTTGTCTGTCTGTCTGTCTGTCTGCCTGTCTGTCTATCTGTCTGTCTGTCTGTCTGTCTGTCTGTCCGTCCGTCCGTCCGTCCGTCCGTCCGTCTGTGTGCCTGTTTGTCTGCCTGCGTCATCATTTCGATGTGTCAGCTCAAACGGAACTTCGTACACATCTTCCGTGTCAGAAGGACAAACCATAAGGCATTGATAGCAAAGTGCATATATCATGTAAACCTTGTTGACGTAGCTTTAGATTTTGTTGTATAATTAATGATTTTTATTAACAAGGGCAATATCTTTTGAATGCAGGGTTCTTCATATTTAACATATATACGTTGATGATAGCAAATCGCATTTGTCATATACATCTTGTTGACACAGCCTTGCATTTTTATAAGTTACTTGAATAATTGATGATTTCTGTGCTTTACGCAAATGGGAATGCCTCTCCAGGAAATAAAGACATTTTCAAAAACTTTAAGTTATGGAGTCATTTCATGATTTTGCATCGCATATATTACGCGCGGTTTCAAAGAAACAGTGATTTGTACCTGTGCTTCATTTGGGGATTTCTTTTCTGTAAGGCACATTTCCTTATGAGAGTCAAGAGAAATACATATGCAATAGATGAACAATGACTATTCATGGTGATTACACTGAATGTAATAAGTACTGAATTAGGAGTATAATTCTTAATGTAATGGCCATACAACTTAACTGGTGAATTTAAATGTCGTATGTACCGAATTATATGAAATAAGATATTGCCTAATTATGAAATCGTTAATTATGCAAATTAATCATTAAAATCCAAAACTAAATCAACAATAGATACGTTGTCCTTGTTTTGTGTGTTGTTCAGTCTATAAAGAACTTTCAGGATGTATGGCACTTTATAAGTTCTTTAATTATATTATTACTTATTTATTATTATTATTATTATTATTATTATTATGTTATGTTATGTTATGTTTATTTATTAAAGTGTCATGTGCGGACTTACCCATAGCCACACCCAGCCCCTAGGGCTTACAAGACACTAAAGTAATACAAATCTTTAACTTATGAATAAGTAAGCGTACATATTTAAACATTGTACATAAATTCCTTTCTCTTACAAAAAGCATCGCTGACAAAATTTGCTAGGTCAACTGGCATGGTTGTCATTAAAAATTCTAGGTTTTCGACAACGTCTCTTGTGTCAAAGTGAGGAGATATTTCCCTAGCTTTTGAAAACAGAAACTCTCGAAATTCATAATAAAGTCCACAGTGAAAAAGGAAATGTATCTCATCTTCAACTGCGTCTTTGCAGAAATCACAAAGTCTTTCCTCCCTGTCTAAATTAGAAAATCTACCAGTTTCAATTTTTAAAGGAAGAATACCTAGTCTGAACTGAGCTAAAAGTGATCGCTTACCACGTGACAAATTATACGTTAAATAATTTTCCAGACCATAATGTTTTTTGAAAGTAACATATGTTTTTAACTTAGGCTTTTCTTTCACATTAATTTCCCAATTATTACCATGAAAGATTCTCAGTTTTTCTTTGAGAAATGAAATATTACATGTCTCCATATTATGAAAAATTCCTTGTAAACCAATTTCTGTAAATAATTTCAACATATCCTAAGCCCAATTTTTTGAATTTAACTCATAGTCCCATAAAAACACTTGTTTGGTTATCCTGTTATCTGGCATAGATAATAAACGATTCCATAATCTGGCCATATTAAGCTGGTGCGTTATCAGACAATATTATTATTATTAATTTGAGAAAAAGCTTCATTTAATCATTATGCAATTCCATAATACATTAAGTTTCCAAACTCAAGTACAAATTAATGCGGCCTTATTTTTCTGATGACAAGTTCTCGACTGAACCTATACTTCTACAATCTGGCGAATTCCTTTTAGAAAATCAACGCCCTCTACTATACTGCATGATTAGTAAAACTTCAGATTGCAACACCACGAGCGCATGCGCACGCCTATCTGAGAAAAAACTATCGTTTATTGCTGAATGGTTCAAAGTTTCCTTCTGAGTTTCATTAGCATTTCCATGTCAACCAGACTATTAAAGTACAATTAAGAATTGAAAGTATCACCAACATGTACTCATACACTCACTTTTTTTACTTTGTTATTTTTAACCGACCGACCGATCGATCCATCATTTCTGAGGTGTTACGATGTAGAACGGGTGCACATAAAATAATTCATGAAAACAAAAATAAAAGCTTTGTGGTTTCTAGGTGGCGCTAGCACGTATTAACAGTCAGGCTTTGCTTGTTGGTTTTTCAATTGTAGCATTGGTATTAGGCTTAAAATTGGTCGATATTAAACAATATTAAAAGGCGAAAGAGCTGGGTATATACATGTTGGGGTGTAATTTTTGCTGTATATTACAAGATATCTGTTGTATTCTACTTAGGCGTAAAAATAGATTGTGTGGTTACATTCAATTATAAAATAAGTGGGGTAGGTAGATTTTATTTTTTCATGTGTGAGTATCTAGTTCAGGTCTTCCAAATGGTCTCTGTGTTATTTATTTCTTCCTATCAGATGTGCAGCCATTATAGATTGGAAAAACAGTTTTGTATTGTCTTTTTAAGTTGATGTCAGTTTCCGCATCCACTATTTCGTGATTTTATTATTCTTTTTCTCGAATACTTAAAAAAAGGTTAAGATCGGCGTTAAAAACTAGGCGGGGTCGGGTAACCGGAACCAAACAACTTTTTATTTGGCCTTTTAAACAATCGAATGACGTAATTTATTATACGTATTAAAATGTAGAGATAATCACTAAACAATCAAGCAATAGTTCACATTTCATTTGATGATTGTACTCTGTTAGTGAATCTACCATTTTTATTTATTTAGTCAAGAACATTGACTAAATTAGTCCCTAGTGGACTATATCTATAGTCCTCACCAGAAACATACTACAATTTCTTGTAAACATACTGTTTTATTAGCTATGTTATTTTATGTTCTCCTTTTTTGGTGAAAAAACTTCAATTTCTGCTGATGAAAGAAGACAACTGTGACGTCATACGAACAGATACATTAATATCATATTCTGTATCTCTATTAATAACGATTTCTTCCCGAGTTTGTCCAGAGAGATCAGTATGTTACTGGATATTCCAAAATGTATCACTTTATGAAATCAAATCAGAATTTTTATACATGAAAGTATCATATTATCTCGGCTGTCATTTTGAAAGGAAATTAACAAACTTATTATGTAGCAAGTTATATATCATGTAATTGATTTCACTTCCTGATTATTATGATTACATATTGGCATACGGATGGGAAACGTATTTACACCTGACAGCTAAAGGAAGACATGAACAGGAAAGGAGACTTATCCAGAGAGAGAGAGAGAGAGAGAGAGAGAGAGAGAGAGAGAGAGAGAGAGAGAGAGAGAGAGAGAGAGAGAGAGAGAGAGAGAGAGAGAGAGAGAGAGAGAGAGAGAGAGAGAGAGAGAGAGGGGGGGAGGGGGAGACAGACAGACAGACAGACAGACAGACAGACAGACAGACAGACAGACAGACAGACAGACAGACAGACAGACAGAGGACAGAAACAGACTGAGACAGTAAAAGAGAAAGATACAGCGGAGGGAGACAGAGAGAAAAACGCGCGGAGCGAGAATGCTAAAGACTTGACACTATATAACTGCACGTATACATCAAGACACGTCTGTCGATCAATCGTTGTGGCTGAATAACTCTTTCTCTGTTGTCCTTTCCATTCGATTGTTCATAAAATCTATCCATTTTACAGTACTGAATATGGACATTCATAAAATAGCGAAAACATTTTTCGCAATTTCACAATATTATCAACTCATTAAGTTTGAAACAATCATGTAACTGGGGAAATCATACCACCATAATAGATATAATATTTTGCCTAGGAAATACTTTTCTTCTGCAGATTTCATTTCCACAGCTTCTATGAAAGGCTCAATGCACACATATAACCCACATCGTGTTGATCTTATCAACTAACAGATTATGAGAGCTTCTAAATGGGGCAGCGGGGCTCCCGACGTTACATTTCAACATCTACATTTTCTTTATGTACGTCTTCGCTTTGGAAACCCATTTTCTCAACACAATAAATGCCAAAATATTCGCACAAAATTCTTTTTATGAAATTTTACATACGATGTTATTAATCGTGTAAATCTTTTAGTATAGCCGAGAAAACCTAGGGGAGATGTTCAGCCATTATAAAGTTCTTTGTCCGGCTTAGATTAAGTCTCCTTATTACCATTCTAATATTTCAAAATTAGGACCTCAATTTTCTCGTTTCTATAGCATAGACATGACTAGAGAAACCGAATAAAGTAGACGTGATCTAGTCACCATGGCAACATTTCAAAGCAAGGATCTATGTTCCGACATGTCTTTTTGTTGGATTGCTTTTACTCGATGAACTCGTTTTCTTAATTAGACAGCATAGCACTGTTAACGTTGGCAGTAGCCAAAAGTAGTGAACATTCTTATTACGATATTGAACTAGAGGGTACATGTATCACCACGGATGCACCTACACAGGTTTATCTCAAATATGACCATCAGCCAAGCAGGCGTCACAGATATAGAAATAAATAAGTTAGACAATTTTAACTAACCCTCTTCACCCACTGGAGCCGATCCCATTCATATCGTGTATGTTGGCTTGTAATGTTCACACACACACACACACACACACACACACACACACACACACACACACACACACACACACACACACACACACACACACACACACAACACACACACATAATTATATATATATATTATATATATATATATATATATATATATATATATATATATATATATATATATATATATATATACATACTAGAATACTAGACCACAGGCATACTATATATACTATATATACTAGACCACAGGCATAGTATTTTATATATGCATACTAACAAGCTAATAAGAAGTATTGACCTGTCAGTTTGTATTGGATACTGTAAAATTCAAGTCGAATTTTAACAACCCAAATGGACTACTCAGTCTTCTGTATTGAGTTGAATGACTTGTAGTATCTGCGACTGAAACATCATGGTTTAATGTATTATCCGTGAATCAGTGGACATTACAAATCGCTTACCTTTTCCTGTGACGATTTTCATGTAATCTAGCCTTTGATTATTTGCATTTTCATTCCTCAAACGTTCTTTTTGTCTTCTTTTTTGCTTCCTACACGCCTTCCTCCAGGCATGATTGATCGATTTATTCCACTCATTTCCACGTAGCATTCCTTCCTTTAAGACATAATGAAATCAATCAATCAATTAACCGTTGACTACACCTAAACATGTATTGCCTCTCTGTAATATGTGTAAAAAAAGTAACGGATTCTTAAAATAACATGAACCACCATTATTTTATATAGAACTGCAATCACATAATTTATATTTTAACTGTAGTCTGTGTTTATAGATAGGACTGTAGTATATGTTTATAGACAGGACTGTAGTCTATGTTTATATTACAGGACTGTAGTATATGTTTATAGATAGGACTGTAGTCTATGTTTAGAGATAGGACTATAGTCTATGTTTATAGATAGGACTGTAGTCTATGTTTATAGATAGGACTGTAGTCTATTTATAGACAGGACTGTAGTCTATGTTTATAGATAGGACTGCAGTCTATGTTTAGAGATAGGACTATAGTCTATGTTTATAGATAGGACTCTAGTCTATGTTTATAGATAGGACTGTAGTCTATTTATAGACAGGACTGTAGTCTATGTTTATAGATAGGACTGTAGTCTATGTTTAGAGATAGGACTATAGTCTATGTTTATAGACAGGACTGTAGTCTATGTTTATAGATAGGACTGTAGTCTATGTTTATAGATAGGACTGTAGTCTATGTTTATAGATAGGACTATAGTCTATGTTTATAGACAGGACTGTAGTCTATTTTTATAGACAGCAATGTAGTCTATGTTTATAGATAGGAATGTAGTCTATGTTTATAGATAGGACTGTAGTCTCTGTTTATAGACAGGACTGTAGTTTATGTTTAGAGATAGGACTGTGGTCTATGTTTAGAGAGGGTTATCTAAGTTTAAATGTATTCCAAACATGTTATCACAGAAGCCTATTACGTTCTATATGTGACACACGTATCAGTTACCTTTGATCGGTTAATATGTTTGGATAATACTACACGTTACTAATGCTATCTTTTCTGTTAATGAACATGTTACAATGTACTAGCCCTAGTGAATTATTTTGCAATAGTTCATTTTTTTCTGTTCGTATCCCGTTTTGGTATTATTATATTTGTCCTCCCATGCCAAGATCTACTAGCCATAGTGAATTTTTTGAAATTGTTCATTTTTTTTCTAAAATATTTTGTTCGTATACCGTTTTGGTATTATATTTGACCAGTCATGCTAAGATCTTAAGTTGTATGGAAATGTTTTTGTGTTACATATATACTATCACGATTTGTTTCTACTCTTCGCAATCCAAGGATATCCTTATACATTCGTTTCCTCTGTTCACATGTATCGGTGCGTGTCGGACGCAAGCAATTCTGTAATTAAGGTAGCGCAGACTTTTATATCGCTCATGGCTTATACAATCCACTCTATATGTAGCACATATGAAATGTGACGATGCCATCTTATCATATATAACGGGCTTGGTCAATTGCCTTAATACACAATTTACTGACGGCAATTGGTGTTGCTCATGCGCAATCACTATTTTAGGTGCATATGATTCGTAGTCGAGACATATGTATCCTTCGAATGAAATCATCATCACTACATTATGACATCGATACAAGTTTCTATCATTCTAAGCAGTTCTACGCGAGCTCTATGCTATCAGGTAAAAGTGAGCAAACAATTTGTGAGATGCTAAAAAGAGTCACGTGGATCTAGTCTAGTCTTCTAACCAACCTAAGCTTTATGAGTCTACCCACCAACCTAACCTTTGTGATAACTTACCCACCAACCTAACCTTTGTGATAACCTACCCACCAACCTAACCTTTGTGATAACTTACCCACCAACCTAACCTTTGTGATAACCTACCCACCAACCTGACCGTTGTGATAACTTACCCACAAACCTAACCTTTGTGATAACCTACCCACCAACCTGACCGTTGTGATAACTTACCCACAAACCTAACCTTTGTGATAACCTACCCACAAACCTAACATTTGTGATAGATTATTTTATGTCTCAATTGGTGGCGTCTTTATTACATTTTTGCCTACAACAAAAACTCTTCACTGTTGTCTTCTATACCTCTAAACCTTATACAGAGCATTCACCCAGGTGATCAATCGCCCAACAAACACACATAATTAGACGCTCATAAGCTGTTTGACCTGTAAGCATTTCCACTTTACTCCCTTAATACAGTCAATCTGTCTCCTCTGCCAGGAAGCATCGCGTTACTTGTTTTGATAATGATACAACATTGTTTTGTGTAGGGCAATCGATCGCTTAGCTTTTAGCAATTCACTGTTTACACCCATGGCACTGTCACCTCAATGACCTAGGCAGGTATCTTAACAAATGACCCGTAAATGTATCAACTACACGTGTATTCCTATGTTTCAATTCGATAGCGTTGTCGGTGTCGGTGTGCGCAATATTGTATTACTAAACGTACGGGTGGGATAGACAATTGAATAGCTGGGAGCCAGGGGAATGAATGAAATACATGGAAACAAAGTACACTTTACAATGTTGGGATAATTTTACAAATCGTAAGGTACATATACGTCTTAAATCTAACAAGTGTTTGTTTGTTTGTTTGTTTGTTTGTTTGTTTGTTTGTTTGGACATTACAAGTATTTACATCTTTATTTACTTACTCTAAGTCCATATCTTTGACAACGCTAATCCTATCGACTCATTTGAAGAGTTTATGGCCTTCATATTGGTTCTAAGCCTAAAGTACAGATTTGTAGACGAACAATATGGAGAATATACCTATCGAAGTCAAATGGTTTACCAATAATTATAATCAAAAATGACATATTAAAATGGTAATTTCCTTACCAATACATTGTTAAACAAACTATCCTTCATTTAGTGAAAGAGGTAGGATAAAATGTCAGCAAGACTTGTCTTCGTTTATTTCTCTTTAAAAATGGAAAGGTATTTATGTATTCTACTCACTGTATCATTAAATGACGTATGTCTTGACGTAATACTTTTAAAAACCACGTTTTTTAATCGTATTTGCATACATACTAAGCACTTGAGAATCAACTATAGTATCTGATTAGTAGTTCAAGACTCAAAGCCAGTGGTCTGTTCAGTCTATTGTACTGTTACTGTCTGAAACTGACAGTGCCATTAGGGAGTATGTTATCTCGTGAAAATTGCCTTTTCAAACTGATTCGTTGCATACAGTGGCACACATATTTGGTTTCAGGAAAAGCTGTCGCCATATTCTTCTCAACAACAAAGCACAATTTTGCTATGCCACCAATGACATTTTGCTATTTTTTAACAAAGTGCATACTTTTAGCAAATTCATGAATCAACTTTGGATAGGTCATGGAATCCTGATTATTACTGAATTTAATAAATACCAATAACATTAGAAATGCTTAATAAGATAGAAAAAATAGCGCTAATAGCGTTTTAGCACAATTGACCAGTTTTTAAAAATGTTTACCCACATGCTGATCCATGCTAGGTATAGGTGTTCATTTGTTGAATGAGCAGTCGCCTATCCAACCCATTTGTTACCTTTGCAATATACCCGATCATTTGGTTGTTGCTATGGGCGTGGTCATGTTACTAGACATATTTGCATACATTTTTGAATGTTCGTGCACTTATCTATGAATCCCTGATGTTATCTTTGCAATATACGTGATCATTTGGCTGTTGCTATGGGCTTGGTCTTGTTGCTAGGTATATTTGCATACATTTTTTGAATATTTATTAATTTGTCTCTTAATCCCTCTTATTATTTTTGCAATATAAGTGGCTGTTGGTATGGGCGTGGTCTCGTTGCTAAGCACATTTACATATATTTTTTTAATGTTTATTCATTTGTCTATTAATCACTGTTGTTATCTTTGCAATATACGTGATTATTTGGCTGTTGCCTTGGGCGTGGTCTTGTTGCTAGGCACATTTACATACATTTTTTTGAATGTTTATATCCACCAGTACTATTAATCCCTGTTATTTTGCAATATATGTGATCATTTGGCTGTTGCTATGCATGGGCGTGGTCATGGCTGCTTGGGATATTTGCTTCCATTATTTGCATGTTTATTCACCTGCCTACCAGATGATGTTGTTATTTGACCAAAACATACTGCCATTTGGTTGTTGCTAAGGGTGTGGTCATGGTTGAAGAAAGTTTGCAGACTAAACTTCTAGAAACATCTTACCAAGTTTCAGTCTTATTGACCAAGTACCTTTTGACATGTTTTTGACCAAAATTCACAATTTTACACCTAACTTGCATATAACTGATGATGAGATCATTATATGATTGATATTTCTTAATCGGTACACCTCCAGATGCATCCCCATTAAATTTCAGCCCAGTCTGCTCAGTAATTTTTGAGTCTAAGTTTTATTAAACCAAAAATTACATTTTTAACCCAAATCATATACCTGCGATGCGTTCATTTTGCTTTGAACAACTTCCCAACTCGACACCAAAAGTGATCTCCTGACCAAATATCAAGGCAAACGGTCTGGCAGTTTTTGAGTTTAACACGTCCACACATACACAGACAGACAGACAGACAGACAGACAGACAGACAGACAGACAGACAGACAGACAGACAGATGGACAGACACTGCACCATGCCTATAGCACTACTGAACCTTACCAATTCTTATGAATTCAGTTGTGCTAAAAACCATCGTGTGATTCATTACAAAGCCTTACAATATGTTCTCATTAGCTGTTCATAAAAGCCATTAATGAATGAAAAATGATAAGCAAGCCATCTTATGCGAACTCTTGATGACAATGTGATCTGAAGTGTCTTTAACATAGTCATTTATCAATGTGGTTCTCATGACATGACAAAATCTCGTGCCAATAAAATGTAGTAGAATTCGTTCTTCCATTTTATTCAAACAATCCGGTTCGGTAAAGGGGAACGCCACTCCAGGAAATAAAGATTCTGGGGCATGGAGTTCCATTATGATCTTATGTCATCTACATTTCGTCCGATTTCAGAGATATGACAATTTGAAGTTGTGCTTACTTTGAAACTATTAGCTGTGATCTTGGCCACATTGCCTAATGGGAGTCAACAAAATGCATATGCAATAGGTGAACAATGAATATTCATAACGTTTTCATTGAAAGTAATAAGCACATAGGAGTCATGAATATTCAACAAGACGTTTACTTCGTTTGGTTTACTCTTGAACATTATGTTGAACTTGGGTGTGATTGTCTGGAGAATGACGTCACAGCGGATTGGCCGAAGTTGTAATTTGAGATGTGCTTGATAATGAATTTGTAATTTTCCCGTTCTACTGCACGATCATGGCCAGTCATCGAAGTTAATATTGGAAGTGGTAAGTCATTAAACAGTCCCCGATGTAAACCTTCAAACTTCAAACATTCAAACCTTTCGAGGAAGAGTACATACCTTGTCAACGTTCACATGGCTGTGTCAGCATTTCGAATGCTGAAGTTCAATCGAAGTTGACATTTTTTGTCATGACCTATAGCTAGCGATGACATGCAGAGCCAAGGATGTCTTAAGAAGACAAGGATGTCTTAAGAAGACATACATATAAACCAATGGCCGACCTCAATACATTTTGTAGTCAAATGTTACGTCGACTAGACAGTTATTGACATGTGAAACCTCACAAAAATAGCTCTTCAGTTTGAAGCAAGTGACCTCTAGCGACATAGGATAGTTCTTTTGCCCCCACTTTTCAAATCACGCCTCTGGCGCTCTTTGTACCACACAACTACTTGTTATCGATCTATCATATCACGTATGGTCTGAATACATCAAGCTTTATTCTTGCATTCCGTAGTGATTAGAAATTCGAAGCAGTTTAAAAATGAACACACATATCTCTAGAAACCGTGCTGAGTCCACAGCATGCAACAACCAAGCGATTAAAAATTTAAAAACAAATAATGGCAGTGGTGGGTAGTGAAGTCGATAAGTATTCAACAATAAGCATAAATGTACATAGCAAGTGTAACCATGCTCATAGCAATAACTATTTTATCATTCCATATATGGAGTTTAACAATAGTAGTGTTTGTTAGCGTTATAACATTCATATAGGTCTCTTGTAATTCTGGTATAAATGTAACAGTAAACGCACATAGGTTTACAGACATGGAAGTCCTTGTCTGTGATAGGTTTGATATAATTACAAAACAAAGACAATACTTATCACTCTGTACATTAGATACAGTGTTTGATAACCTATGGGTCTAATTAACTGACCAAACACTATTGTTTGTATGCTATCATTTCAAGCATTCAGCTATAGATCGCGAATAGTTAAGAAATGTAGATTCACTGTTTTGCATTGATTTGAGTTTGATCATCAAAGTTATTACATTAGATTTTTCGTTCATAGGAACATTTACGGTGACACTGTTAGCTTATCTTTATACCGACTCCATTCAATCGATGCTTCCAACTAAAGGCTAAAAGACTCTCTCTCTCTAATCTCCCCATTTGTGAACTCCTTCCCGCCAAAATGTGTGCTCTTTCCCGCAAAAATGTGTAAACTCTTTCACGCCAAAATTGTTCGCGCGTTTCGTAATGGTTTCGTGTGTATGTGTGTGTGTGTGTGTGTGTGTGTGTGTGTGTGTGTGTGTGTGTGTTCGTTGTTTGTCCATACAAGATCATTAGACAAGGCACGAACACATAATACAAAGATTTAAGCTTTAAGGTCACTGTTGCTTGGTTAACATGGTTGATATCTAGTTACTTAGTACATATATTGGTTATGTTCACCTTTCCGAGATCATGTCAAATACCAGTGAAATTGTATGGAAACTCTGATGCATCCATTACAAATAAGGTGATAAATGCAAGGACATTATTTGTTGACGAATTCTGTTAAAAGTTCAACATTATATTTCTCAGATGAATGAACAGTTTCCACAAGTTAGTGGTTTGTTTATCCTACTGGAAACAATTTGTCCATCTTTACGGGAGGTAAATATACACGGATTTTAAACAAAGTGATGTAAAAATCAGTTCCATTTTTCTTAAAACCGTACTTAAACCTAGCATATCATAACATGTCATACGTTTAAGCAAAACGTGTCTAAAAAATGAATATGGTTGTTATATCGTTAGGAAAGTATACCCCACGGTAGAGTCCTATAAACCCGGTCTTATTGACGACAAAGATAAACATATATTCACAACGATAAAACTCCGCCAGCAAAGTTATAATCACACCCCGAATACATAGTGCGTTACCTACGAGATGTATTGTTACTGCTTTCGGCCGTCCTTTGTGAACCGTGGCTTTATCGTATATTAATTTTCAGCCGAAACATAATATCATAGGCGCAAATTACACACAAAACTGATATTAATATTTATAAAGGTGATAATATTGATTTCTTTTTGGTTAATGTAATTTACTGCCAGCTATGTCTCGCCAGGATTTTAGCAGCACAAAAGGTTAATGTTATTCCATGCTAACAAATGATGTAAGCTAAGTGTCACTAGGAGCAAAAAATAATGATTTAGGTTTTACACATTGTTCAGCTGTTTTGCTAACTTGGTTTGTTTTATGATTGGTTTCCTTCAATTGCTAGCATAAAATCTATGTTCATATGTATATTTCAATATCTTATACGGATGAGTCAACTGATGCCTATGCTAATTACCTTTGAAATCGACAGGATCGGGAGATTTTAATTTTATGCTGATTTTCTGGTTTCGGTTTAACAAAACGTATTGAAACGGAAATTTATGAAAAATGGATAGCAGTAAACATGAGATAAAGTAAACGTTGTTGTTACGACGTTGTCGTGGTTACTAAACGGAACGTTACTAGTCACCTATACTAGCAAACACAGTTCATTCATTGCTAGTCACCTATACTAGCAAACACAGTTCATTCATTGTCCATTTTCATATACAAATACTAGCACTTCATATGCTTATTTTGTCCCATGTAAAGATCACATAGAATTCTGCTGAAGAACATCGGTACCGAAGTCTAAAACGATAATATTTTTATCCTGAAGGCGAATGGAAATACTGTAATCACGAATCAACCTAGTTCAATGTGTGTATGAAACATTGAAATTTTTGGAATCCAATATCGCGAATAGAGTATTCTTAATGGTTCTACAAGGTTGAACATAATCTCATTGATAGCATTGAACAAATGTAAAGATCATATTGAACTCTGCTTGAAATATTTAAAGGCCAGGGTTTCAATCCCATGTTCTCGCTCTTATCAGTGGAGCTATAAGGATTACAGAGGATTATCCTTTTGTTCCGGATCAATTGTTTATATATAGTTCTGCCAGACATCTGTTTTCCATACTTAAATGTTAATCGTAATCATAATCCGAACTAGAACTTTAACATATCGCTGAATAACTTCATCTAATAACATTACATTTAATCATCTGGTATAATTGTGATTCTCTAGAATTACATACAAAATTCGGATTGCATGCCCTCTTCTTCAATACAAAATCCATGAAAACATTTTACGTAGATGGCATCTCTCATGTAAGCCAAGATTATATTCAACCCTATAGAACCATTAAGAATACTCTATTCGCGATATTTGATTCCAAAAAGTGTAACGTATCATATATACATTGAACTAAGTCGATTCGTGATTACAGTATTTGCATCTGCCTTCAGGATAAAATATTATCTTTTTAGACTTCGGTACCGATGTTCTGAAATACTTTACAAACTTTTTCTAAAAATAGATATCCTGTTGTATGAATATAGCAAACACATGACTGTATTTGTTGTAAATATCACGGCAGTGAATCAGACAGCGATATTATTATGACACGGGTATCAGCTTATAACATTGTAATTACTGAAAATTATTATTAGTACAAAACATCCCTAAGATCGGCATTACTCTGTAAAATCTTGTCTCCGACGATATGTGAAAAACTAATTGTATTTTGAAATGTCTTTTAGATGATTAAATTTGATAATAACAGAGTTTTATGAATATCAAAGTTGACTTAGTGTGGTTATCATTACCTATAGATGTTCGTCCCATACTATCACCCTGGACGTTCAAGATTTCGGTGGCGACCGGTGTTAATGGCACGAGCAGGTAATGAATCGATTGAACGGAAAAGTGATACCGTGTATAAACGATTTCTCATATACCAAAACCTGAGAGAATGTATTAGTGCATTAAGCGTTTGTTTAATTTGTAAAATTATGCATGGTTTATTAATTGATATGGATAATTTGGGCAATACATTAGGAAAATGTGCTTAAAGTCTATCTCTGAATCATTATTCTTGAATTTTTATATAGTACAAAACTCATCGAAGACATTACAAGCTAACTGTTTGAAGGCAGTTGTTTGTTTGTTTGTTGTCTCTGGAGACATCCATCGCTTTAGATTCTTATAGAATGTGTGTCAAAGGTTACGATGCAAAACTGTACGAATCTCAGGATTTGATTCAAGCAAATGACGTCACCTTTCTCACATACATCAATGTACAATCACACTATATATCAAAATCCCCTCTTGAATTACTTTTCGCCGTGCCTAAAAAAGCTGACGACAAACAGAAAATTTCCGGGACAATTTATTGGACGTGACATCGAGGTATAAAATTACCATATATGGTATAATACTAAATATTGATATATGTATCAAGTAGATAACAATGCATGCATTGGTCATATTTGAAGGAATCGTAAACATATGTGTTCATATAATAACGTAATGCATTACAGAGATAACAAAAATACCTCAATGGTAATTCCACGAATGTACAAATGACGTGAGAGTCGTGACTCTTAACATTTCTTAGAAAAACTGTACTATAGGTCAGATCAGATTAGTCAAACTGAATAATGCAAGGCGAAGAGTTTAAATACCAAATACCGTGCCAAATACTCATAGCGAATTTGAAAGTAGTGTTTTCTTTGTTGACATAACAGTTACTACAGGAAGTAACACTTTAGCAAGATTAGCTAACAGAAAGGTTATAATCCAGTTCAACAATTTGATATCTTTTAGTAGACATTATGATGGAGGAGATTATTGTTTCATCTAGTAAAGCAAATGTTTACCCGCTATTCTATTAACTCTGTATCACAAAGCACTTGTCATAATCCAACCTCACCATTCCAATATTTATTCTTATGATATTAACATGTCAAACTTCATTTCTTTGAAAGGGTCTGTGTACTAAAATTGTTGACTTTCCTTTATGTGATTCCAACGTCCTTTCCAAAACATTTCAGATAATTTCTTTCAAAATCCTGACCTAGTATAGACTATGCAAATTATGGATTATCCTGTATATTATACCGTATGTCAGCTAGTTGGACAATTTGCCCATCAAAGAAGAAGAGGAAATATATAAAAATTGATTATTAGTAATTCAGCATTTGTATACGGGAGTTTCTTTTCACCAATTTACTTTGACGGTTATTGCTATGCAAATGATTGTAACACTACAATATGTTATTATGGAAAATGTACAATGAATCCTACCATATTATAAGTTGTTCGAATGGGTAGGTTATTTGACAGTTTTTCTTACATTGTAACTTGCACTCGAACTTACCCCTTTTTTGTGTATAAGCGTATATTAGCTTAGAAGAGTTTTTCTTCGCAAGTTATATTAATTCTAAAGAAACAAAGAGCAGAGACACTACTAATGACAAATGTTTCTAGATGCACGCAATTAGGCAATGACCAATGTTTGAGTTTCAATTCTTATCCCCAATGTTTAATCTACTGTGTCACTGACATTGTCGTAAAACTAACATACGTACACTATCTGCAGTACCAGTACAATGGGACAATATCATGCCACCCTATTAGAGTAGCAATATAGACTGACTCACTGAGAATGCCCCAGACCACTATAATGATAGTGTGAGGACTGGTGAACAACTTACATTAGACGTTTTACGTCAAATCCCCCTAGAGATTTAGCACATCTAATACGACATATACGCTCACACACACACACACACACACACACACACACACACACACACACACACACATACATACATACATACATACATACATACATACATACATACATACATACATACATACATACATACATACATACATACACGCGCGCGCATACACACATAGCAATAGGCAGAGACACATGTTTTGTGTCTGTATCCGTATCTGTGTCTGTGTCTGTCTGTCTGTCTGTCTGTCTGTCTGTATGTCTGTCTGTCTATGGGTTATACATGTGTATATGTCTATACAACATCGATTGAATACCCAACCTTTAATATCTACTGACACGTTAGAAAATTGTCTAGGTGAGAGCTTCATTTTACTTGTTAAGAAATTAGGATGTGGTGTCAAGAAAATCTCTTGTGATTATTTGTATTAAAGAAGTTTATAAATGTTTATATTCCCCTTCGTATAAATCTGACCTAACGTTTGGAATTTCAAACTATATCTGGAGGGAAATAATGTGTTCTTATTGCAGTGAAAGATGGATTATTTCCCCTAGGCGTCACACTGGCTCACCAATTTTTATTCTGTCGTGGGATCGCGTTATGAAGGCGTGATCAATTAATCGATTAAAGGACTCCGGTGGTTTACTTGGAACCGACTTGTATTACAGACTTTCAAAATACCCAAGTGTCTGAAAACATGGCTGTTATGTCTTTGGAAGGCACATTGATAGCGTAGGTTTGCCGAGCATTACCAAGAAAACAATTGGTCGGCAGTCTGAATTGTTAAACTACTTATACAGTAGAATCAGAAAAAAACCTGTTACCATGCAGTCTTTTCCCCCGACAGGATTGTGACAGGATTGTGCATTTGTCGTGAGGGATTTGACTGTAAAACCAACTAAGTCCTACACAATGGCTTCAACTGAACGTTCATCTTCTTAAAGTCGAACAAA